>NC_069504.1:317018644-317211144 GCF_027579735.1 Bombina bombina | reverse complement strand
TACCTTTAAACACATGCAATGCACAACTGTCTATCTATCTATCTATCTATCTATCTATCTATCTATCTATCTATCTATCTATCTATCTATCTATCTATCTATCTATCTATCTATCTATCTATCTAGCTATATTTTAACCTGGTATTCATTGCAAAAAAGAAGGTTATGCTATATTTAGTACCTAAAGCTTTAATTTTCTTCATGGAGATCCTATTAGAACTTAAGAATTCTTGGATTGGTAGAAACAAAACATGTTGTACATTCTTGTAAAATCACGTTTATTTACATAAAACATATCCTACTTGTAAGATCACTGCACTTATACAAAAGTTTTTAAAAGGACAATGAAACACATTATTTTTCTTTCATCATTCAATCAGCGCATACAATTTTAAGCAACTTTCCAATTTCTATAATCAGATTTAATCCATTTTTTTGGTATACTTTGTTGAAGGAACAATAATGCACTACTCTGAACTAGTCTAACCCCTTGGCCTAAAAGGATGTGTGTGTATATATATATATATATATATATATATACACACACACACATCATACGGTACTTGTACAGCATAATGTATATATACGTTATTGCTTCAGGAAGCAACAGCATCCTTGGCTGTAAAGTTACAGCAGATATCTGTCTGCATATTGAACCGGAGCACGATCAGTGCTCTGGTTCCATATGAAGGCTTGATTGTTACAGTCTGTAACAAACTTCCGTTTGTGCCGGTGGGAGGTTTGGGAGGGATAGAGGGATGGAGGGAGGATGGTGGGCGGTCCAACAGTGGAGGGAGCTGGAGGAAGGGGCGGGAAAAATGATTGTGGATAGAAACCTACACTAATGATCGGATGGGGGTGAGGGGTGGATTGGACTGTGACACTAAAAAAAAAATATTTTAAATAATAAATAAATAAATACATTTAAAAAAATCTAAATAAATCTGTAAACTGGGTAGTGGCAGATAGCAGCCAGTACCTAAGAGTATGGACACCATTAGGAGGGGGAGGGTCAGAGAGCTGTTTTGGAGGGATCACTGCAGAAAAAAATAATAATAATAAAAATAATTTTATTGAAGAAACAAAAGACAAACCCAAAAACTTCATACTGGGAGACTTTCTGCCAGTACTTGAGATGGCGGTTAAGAGTGTGGGTGTGGGAGGGATCAGGGAGATGGGAAGTGTCAGGTGAGAGGGTAATTCCTATATTAAAATATTATTATGCTTACTAGCAAACTAATTAACTTCCTCCTTGCCGGGAATTTAAAAAGTGTGGTGCACAGCTGCAATTAGCGGACTTATAATCGCTGAAAACTAATTGCAAAGCCATGCATGTCTGCTATTTCTGAACAAAGGGGGGACCCCTGAGAACCTTTTACAACCATTTGTCTTTTGATTGCAGTGGTTGTGTGTAAATAATTTCAGTGAGAAACCCAAAGTTATATAATAATTTTTTTTAATATGATCGCATTTGGCGGTGAAACAGTGGTATGAAATATACCAAAATGGGCCTAGATCAATACCTTGGTTTGTATACTAAAAATTTAATTTTATTTGCTTCATATTCCTTTAACACATTGGGCGAGCCAATGACAAGATGCATATATGTGCAGCCAGCAATCAGCAGCTAGCTCCCAGTAGTGCATTGCTGCTAGGTATGTTTTTCAACAAATGATACTGAGAGAATAAAGCAAATTATTTAATAGAAGTAAATTAGAAAGTTGTTTAAAATTATATGCTCTACTGAATCATAAAAGAAAAAAATGTGTGTTTTAAGTAAAATAGGATTCCAAAGTAAACAGTTTATAAGAGCTTTATTGTATGTAGAATTTCTCCAGTATAATAATTCTATAAAGGGACATTAAGCTTAACAAGTTTCTACCAATCATATTATGAAGTATTTAATAACAAAGATTCAAATATTGAACAAAGGTTAAATCAAAGCAGTTTAGCTATGAAACTAAGAAGTACGTGCTTGTGCATGACTAATCTCTTACTCCCACGTCTCTTGCTGAACAGGGACACAACTTCACAAGTAGGGAAAAAACTGAAAGCTTTTAATGTGCCTTTATGCTTGTACACTAGTTTCTTACTCCATTATTCTCTTTTGCTTGTACAATGATGTACCTCTTTAAGAAAAATAGCTTTGACACTTTTCTATTTTAATTTTGTATAACTGTAAACAGTATAAAATCCATACTTTATGGGTACTGCATTACAACAGGGCACCTATCAAATGACTTTTAGAGTATATAGGGGGATTGGTAGGAGTTGGAAAATGACAGATACTGTACCCTTATATAAATCACAACAAGTATATTTTATACCAGTACTATATAATATTAATTGTTATACGTATCTGTTGTGGATTCTAGGGCCTAGATTTAGAGTTTTGCGGCCAAAGGGGTGCGTTAGCTACGCATGCTTTTTTCTGGCCGCACCTTTTAACCCCTTAATGACCAAGGACGTACGCCACACGTCCTCAAAAAAAAGTCAGTTAATGACCGAGGACGTGTGGCGTACGTCCTTGGTCTGGAAAGCAGCTGGAAGCGATCCTGCACGCTTCCAGCTGCTTTCCGGTTATTGCAGTGATGCCTCGATATCGAGGCATCCTGCAATAACCCCCCTTGGCCATCCGATGCAGAGAGAGCCACTCTGTGGCCCTCTCTGCACCGGACATCGGTGGCCGGTATCGTTGGTGGGTGGGAGCAAGTCTGGGAGGCGGGTGGTCGGCCATCGATGTGCCGAATGGAGTGGAGGGGGGCGGGATCGGGGGCGGGAGGGGCGGGAGCGCGCACGGGAGCGCGCGCGTGCACGGGGGGCGGCGGGCGGGCGCGTGCACGGGGCGGGAGCGGGAGGGAACCGCTGCACTACAGAAAAATAAACTGGGTAAAGTAATCAAAAAAAGTTATTAAAGCTGTAAATAAACAGCTAAGGGACCTGGAAGGGGTGGGGGGGTTGATCTTGGGGGGGGGGAAGCTACACTACAGAAAAGATCATTTAAAAAAATAAAAAGGCACATTTTTTTTTACTACACTGGGTACTGGCAGACAGCTGCCAGTACCCAAGATGGCGCCCATTAAGGCAGAGGGGGAGGGTTAGAGAGCTGTTTGGTGGGGGATCAGTGAGGCTGGGAGCTAAGGGGGGATCCTACACAGCAGCATATGTAAATATGCTTAAAAAACACAAAAAAGGCCCAAATATAGCTTTTATTTTAGTACTGGCAGAGTTTCTGCCAGTACTTAAGATGGCGGGGACAATTGTGGGGTGGGGGAGGGAAGAGAGCTGTTTGGGAGGGATCAGGTGGTCTCATGTTTCAGGTGGGAGGCTGAGCTCTACACTAAAGCTAAAATTAACCCTGCAAGCTCCCTACAAGCTACATAATTAACCCCTTCACTGCTAGCCATAATACACGTGTGAAATGCAGCGGCATTTGGCGGCCTTCTAATTACCAAAAAGCAACGCCAAAGCCATATATGTCTGCTATTTCTGAACAAAGGGGATCCCAGAGAAGCATTTACAACCATTTGTGCCATAATTGCACAAGCTGTTTGTAAATGATTTCAGTGAGAAACCTAAAATTGTGAAAAATTTAACGGTTTTTTTTAATTTGATCGCATTTGGCGGTGAAATGGTGGCATGAAATATACCAAAATTGGCCTAGATCAATACTAGGGGTTGTCTACTACACTACACTAAAGCTAAAATTATCCCTAAAGGCTCCCTACATGCTCCATAATTAACCCCTTCACTGCTGGGCATAATACACGTGTAGTGCGCAGTGGCATTTAGCAGCCTTCTAATTACTAAAAAGCAACGCCAAAGCCATATATGTCTGCTATTTCTGAACAAAGGGGATCCCAGAGAAGAATTTACAACCATTTAAGCCATAATTACACAAGCTGTTTGTAAATAATTTCAGTGAGAAACCAAAAGTTTGTGAAAAAATTAGTAAAAAAGTGAACGATTTTTTGTATTTAATCGCATTTGGCGGTGAAATGGTGGCATGAAATATACCAAAATGGGCCTAGATGAATACTTTGGGATGTCTACTAAAAAAAAATATATACATGTCAATGGATATTCAGAGATTCCTGAAAGATATTAGTGTTCTAATGTAACTAGCGCTAATTTTGAAAAATAATGGTTTGGAAATAGCAAAGTGCTAATTGTATTTATGGCCCTATAACTTACAAAAAAAGCAAAGAACATGTAAACATTGGGTATTTCTAAACTCAGGACAAAATTTAGAAACTATTTAGCATGGGTGTTTTTTGGTAGTTGTAGATGTGTAACAGATTTTGGGGGTCATAGTTAGAAAAAGTGTGTTTTTTTTCAATTTTTTCCTCATATTTTATATTTTTTTTTATAGTAAATGATAAGATATGATGAAAATAATGGTATCTTTAGAAAGTCCATTTAATGGCGAGAAAAACGGTATATAATATGTGTGGGTACAGTAAATGAGTAAGAAGAAAATTACAGCTAAACACAAACACCGCAAAAATGTAAAAATAGCCTTGGTCCCAAACGGACAGAAAATGGAAAAGTGCTCTGGTCACTAAGGGGTTAAATACCTCTGGTATTGAGAGTTCACAGAATGGCTGCGTTAGGCTCCAAAAAAGGAGCGTAGAACATATTTACCGCAACTTCAACTCTCGATACCAGCGGTGCTTACGGACGCGGCCAGCTTCAAAAACGTGCTCGTGCACGATTCCCCCATAGAAAACAATGGGGCTGTTTGAGCTGAAAAAAAACCTAACACCTGCAAAAAAGCCGCGTTCAGCTCCTAACGCAGCCCCATTGTTTGCTATGGGGAAACACTTCCTACGTCTGCACCTAACACTCTAACATGTACCCCGAGTCTAAACACCCCTAACCTTACACTTATTAACCCCTATTCTGCCGCCCCCGCTATCGCTGACCCCTGCATATTATTATTAACCCCTAATCTGCCGCTCCGTAAACCGCCGCTACTTACATTATCCCTATGTACCCCTAATCTGCTGCCCCTAGCACCGCCGACCCCTATATTATATTTATTAACCCCTAATCTGCCCCCCACAACGTCGCCTCCACCTGCCTACACTTATTAACCCCTAATCTGCCGAGCGGACTGCACCGCTATTATAATAAAGTTATTAACCCCTAATCCGCCTCACTCCCGCCTCAATAACCCTATAATAAATAGTATTAACCCCTAATCTGCCCTCCCTAACATCGCCGACACATAACTTCAAACATTAACCCCTAATCTGCCGACTGGAGCTCACCACTATTCTAATAAATGTATTAACCCCTAAAGCTAAGTCTAACCCTAACACTAACACCCCCCTAAGTTAAATATAATTTAAATCTAACGAAATAAATTAACTCTTATTAAATAACTTATTCCTATTTAAAGCTAAATACTTACCTGTAAAATAAACCCTAATATAGCTACAATATAAATTATAATTATATTATAGCTATTAATATTTATTTTACAGGCAACTTTGTAATTATATTAACCAGGTACAATAGCTATTAAATAGTTAAGAACTATTTAATAATTACCTAGTTAAAATAATTACAAAATTCGCCCGCGGCTGAGGCCTGGGCCCCCTCCTCTCTTCCTCCCCTTTTTTTTTTTTTTTTTTTTTTTTCATTCTCCTCTGCGCTCCCTCCTTACCTTCTCTCCCCCTTCCCCACCTCCTTACTCTTATCTGCACGCTCGGACGCCCTGTCGCCCGACTGAACTTTTAATCTTTTACTGTTAAACAAGGTATAACCTGCCTGGGTCTGGACAACCTATAAGCCTATAAGCATTTTACCCTATATTAGACAAAGCTAGAGGAGGGGTCCTGTCCTGGGCAGGGCATAAATAAACCCTTAGTTAATGTTTTTCTGGTCTATGTTACTATAGCTAAAACTATGATTTCTGAATTGACCATTGACAGAGATAAGCCCTCAGATATTAAACACTTCTGTGAGACTATAGGCTTAAAGTAGTTGACTTTGATATATGTATTATTCGCTGTCTGTGAATATGAAGTTAAGTAAAAAGAGGTATTATTCATGGCTAAGGAACATCCTTCTGGGATAGTTCTCAAGATCTTTATATAATGCTAAAGACATGTCTGTTATAATGGTCATTTATGTTTGTGTTCTCGATGTATGTCATATGGGCATGTTGCCATGATTCTCTCATGTAAATGTATTGTTTGATTTATGACTTAACCTCAATAAAAAGTATTTTTGAAAAAAAAAAAATAATAATTACAAAATTACCTGTAAAATAAATCCTAACCTAAGTTACAATTAAACCTAACACTACACTATCAATAAATTAATTAAATACAATACCTACAATTATCTACAATTAAACCTAACACTACACTATCAATAAATTAATTAAATACAATATCTACAAATAACTACAATTAAATAAACTAACTAAAGTACAAAAAATAAAAAAGAACTAAGTTACAAAAAATAAAAAATATTTACAAACATTAGAAAAAAATTACAACAATTTTAAACTAATTACACCTACTCTAAGCCCCCTAATAAAATAACAAAGCCCCCAAAATAAAAAATGCCCTACCCTATTCTAAATTACAAAAGTTAACAGCTCTTTTACCTTACCAGCCCTGAACAGGGCCCTTTGCGGGGCAGGCCCCAAAGAATTCAGCTCTTTTGCCTGTAAAAAAAAACATACAATACCCCCCCAACATTACAACCCACCACCCATATCCAAGATGGCGTCCCTCGAATTCCGATTGGCTGATAGGATTCTATCAGCCAATCGGAATAAAGGTCAATCCGATTGGCTGATCCGATCAGCCAATCAGATTGAGCTTGCATTCTATTGGCTGATCGGAACAGCCAATAGAATGCAAGCTCAATCTGATTGGCTGATTGAATCAGCCAATCGGATTGAACTTGATTCTGATTGGCTGATTCCATCAGCCAATCAGAATTTTCCTACCTTAATTCCGATTGGCTGATAGAATCCTATCAGCCAATCGGAATTCGAGGGACGCCATCTTGGATGACGTCCCTTAAAGGAACCGTCATTCGTCGGGAAGTCGTCGGAAGAAGAAGATGGGTCCGCGGTGGAGGTCTTCAAGATGGAGCCGGTCCTCATTGGATGAAGATAGAAGATGCCGCTTGGATCAAGATGGTTGCCGGTCCGGATCGCCTCTTCTTCCCGGATAGGATGAAGACTTTGGAGCCTCTTCTGGACCTCTTCAGCCGCCGGATGATGGATGTCTAGCCCCCGCTTGGGCTTGGATGAAGATTTTGGAGCCAGGACGGATCGGTGTGATACCCGGCGAGGTGAAGACAAGGTAGGAAGATCTTCAGGGGCTTAGTGTTAGGTTTATTTAAGGGGGGTTTGGGTTAGATTAGGGGTATGTGGGTGGTGGGTTGTAATGTTGGGGGGGGGTATTGTATGTTTTTTTTTTACAGGCAAAAGAGCTGAATTCTTTGGGGCATGCCCCGCAAAGGGCCCTGTTCAGGGCTGGTAAGGTAAAAGAGCTTTGAACTTTTGTAATTTAGAATAGGGTAGGGCATTTTTTTATTTTGGGGGGCTTTGTTATTTTATTAGGGGGCTTAGAGTAGGTGTAATTAGTTTAAAATTGTTGTAATTTTTTTCTAATGTTTGTAAATATTTTTTTATTTTTTGTAACTTAGTTCTTTTTTATTTTTTGTACTTTAGTTTATTTAATTGTATTTATTTGTAGGAATTGTATTTAATTTATTTATTGCTAGTGTAGTGTTAGGTTTAATTGTAGATAATTGTAGGTAGTTTATTTAATTAATTTATTGATAGTGTAGTGTTAGGTTTAATTGTAACTTAGGTTAGGATTTATTTTACAGGTAATTTTGTAATTATTTTCACTATTTTAGCTATTAAATAGTTCTTAACTATTTAATAGCTATTGTACCTGGTTAAAATAAATACAAAGTTACCTGTAAAATAAATATAAATCCTAAAATAGCTATAATATAATTATAATTTATGTTGTAGCTATATTAGGGTTTATTTTACAGGTAAGTATTTAGATTTAAATAGGAATAATTTATTTAATAAGAGTTAATTTATTTAGTTAGAATAAAATTATATTTAATTTAGGGGGGTGTTAGGGTTAGGGTTAAAAAATTTATTAGAGTAGCGGTGAGCTCCGATCGGCAGATTAGGGGTTAATACTTGAAGTTAGGTGTCGGCGATGTTAGGGAGGGAAGATTAGGGGTTAATACTATTTATTATAGGGTTATTGAGGTGGGAGTGAGGCGGATTAGGGGTTAATAACTTTATTATAGTAGCGGTGCGGTCCGCTCGGCAGATTAGGGGTTAATAAGTGTAGGCAGGTGGAGGCGACGTTGAGGGTGGCAGATTAGCGGTTAATAAATATAATATAGGGGTCGGCGGTGTTAGGGGCAGCAGATTAGGGGTACATAGATATAATGTAGCTGGCGGCGGCGTGCGGACGGCAGATTAGGGGTTAATAAGTGTAGGTAGCTGGCGGCGACGTTGTGAGGGGCAGATTAGGGGTTAATAAATATTATATAGGGGTCGGCGGTGTTAGGGGCAGCAGATTAGGGGTACGTAGGTGGCGGCAGTGAATGGAGCGGAAAGATTAGGGGTTAAAAAATGTAAATATAGTGGCGGCGATGTGGGGGGACCTCGGTTTAGGGGTACATAGGCAGTTTATGGGTGTTAGTGTACTTTAGAGCACAGTAGTTAAGAGCTTTATAAACCGGCGTTAGCCCAGAAAGCTCTTAACTACTGACTTTTTTCTGCGGCTGGAGTTTTGTCGTTAGATTTCTAACGCTCACTTCAGCCACGACTCTAAATACCGGAGTTAGAAAGATCCCATTGAAAAGATAGGATACGCAATTGACGTAAGGGGATCTGCGGTATGGAAAAGTCGCGGCTGGAAAGTGAGCGTTAGACCCTTTCCTGACTGACTCCAAATACCGGCGGTAGCCCAAAACCAGCGTTAGGAGCCTCTAATGCTGGTTTTCACGGCTACCGCCAAACTCTAAATCTAGGCCTAGGTGAGCAGAACTAAACAACTAGAAATACTAATTGTACAAAGGAATACATTTAGGATTGATAGAAAAGAATTCCACGAAAGTAATATTTAATTTGAACTCCAAATGATGATGTGGATATAGAATTACTCTATGTATTAAAATGTTCCATTTCATTCATACTTTAAATCTTTATTCTTACAACTAGGAACAACCATTCACACAGTAGTAGCCAAAAAGAGTTAAAAACTAGGATTGGATTGATTAAATAAGCAACAATGTGTATATTTTTTGCCTAATGCCCACAAGAGAAATAATCTAGAATAAGCTAAGCCCTTACAATCCGAGGGCTAAATTACTTTTAAGTATTAATACTAAGTTGTAAATCGTGGGCACCAGGTATCAACATAGATTTGTAAAGATTAGAATTCTTATTTGAACATGGGTAATCAATTTAAAAGCGACAGGCAGGAGAGACAAAGCTGCTCCTGCTGGACCCCTGACCGGCGTTTCACAGTACGCTTCCTATCAAAAGACATTATCTTCTGGCAAATCTGACAGTTTCAGTGTAAATCTGACAAGAAACATTTCATGCCAATTTCTAGAAAAGAAATAAAATATATACAGTATATGTTTTGAAGATTTATCACATTACATTACGGTCTTAATTCCAATCTAGTTGATTGTGTTTTTTGGTTGCCGATAGGACTTTTTAACTTTGGAACGGTCACAATGCAAACAATAACACCATTTCGATATTTGGAAATTATTGGATATTGCAAATGTTACCCACATGTTGCATGTACAGAATCAACTTCAACTATCACAGAAAACAAACTAAACACATTACAATTCAACAGCCAAAAGGCTCAGTGCCTACAGATCGACAAATAACAGACAAACAAGATGCTGCTGTCTATGCCAACACTGGTGATGATGTTATTGCGCAAAAATAAAAATGATACTGAACACATCATCGCCATCGATTAAATGTAAAAAACTTCAAGAAAACATATCTAAAATATATCAACAATTGCTACATGCAGAGAGAGAGGCTGTCTGGAGAGGAGAGAGTGCAGGACCATTAGAATGAAGATGAGTGGCCTGGGAAGTTGGTGAAAGTTACTGGGCAGCCTGGAGAGCAGTTATATTTTTTCTCATTGATTTGGTTTTCAGTGATTGGCAGCCATTATCATTTGTTGTTGTGTGGAAATGGCAATCAAATATCATCAGGCCTTCCAAGTTTTTTTGTGTGACCTTAAAGGGACAGTAAAGTCAAAACTAAACTTTCATGATTCAGATAGGGCATGCAATTTTAAACAACTTTCCAATTTCAAATTTGCTTTGTTCCCTTGGTGGTATTTTTGAAAAGCTAAACCTAGCTAGGCTCAAACTGATTTCTAAACAGTTGAAAACCGCCTCCTAGCTCAGAGCATTTTGAAAGTTTTTCACAGTTAGACTGTGCTAGTTCACATATGTCATATAGATAACATTGTGCTCGCTCCCGTGAAGTTATTTAGGAGTCTTCACTGATTGACTACACTGCATGTCTGTCAAAGTCACTTAGATAAGGAGGTTGTCTGCAAAGGCTTAGATACAAGGTAATCACAGAGGTAAAAAGTATATTAATATAACTGTGTTGGTTATGCAAAAATGGGGAATGGGTAATAAAGGGATTATCTATTTTTTTAAATAAGAAAATTTTTGGTGTAGACTGTCCCTTTAAGAACGACTGACCACAAAAATGGACATCAATCGTTTTTATTGAAAACAAAAAATTATTCCACAATTCTCATTAAGTAATGAATTGAAAATGTGTAGGTAATGAAACACGTAGTATATTTTTTCTAAATTTGACTAACATATATAGTTCAATTAAATTAATTAATAGTAATTAATTCCCTGTGTTATTTTACATTTTTTAAACAAATATATGATTATAATCTAATTTATTTATGAGGTTTTTTTTGAGGAGTTGACTTTAGGACACAGCTATGCCACCATTATTGACTGTCGCTGCAAACAAAAAATATTAGATAACCGTGGTATAGAGGGATTTTTACCGGGTGGGGAGATGGTGTAGAGCAGTGTTTCTTAACCACGGTCCTCAAGTACCCCCAACAGGCCAGATTTTCATTATAGCTGAACTAGCACACATATGAAATTATCAGCTGATAGGTGAGAGCAATTCAGTTACTAATGGTTACTAATCAGCTGATTATTTCACCTGTGCACAAGTTCAGCTATATTGAATACCTGGCTGTTGGGGGTACTTGAGGACCGTGGTTGAGAAACACTGGTGTAGAGGGGAGTGTTTACAATAAAGAGGCTATGTAGGAGATGTATCCGAGTTTTAACCATCCCCTTGCTTATGCAGATTTTGTTCAAGCTGCATATGCAAACAATTACATAATTCTAAAACATATTGCTAATATGCTATACTTACAGATTTTACTTTTAGTTTAAGAATAACCTGTTTTAGGATTTTAAACTCCCTTTATGCTTGCAGAATGCAACATGTCCTTATGTGAAAATAAATTAACATGTAAAGATGGTGAGAAACTTGTTGCAGACTACCGACCTGAGTCCTGCTGCCCACTGTATCATTGTGGTGAGTATAAAGTAATCATTTCTGAATAGGCTTAATCACATGAAATGTAACTTTTTCAATTATCTTAAATAATATAATTTTTTTGAAAAATTGTCTTTTCAATTGTAAAAACATATTTTGTTTAGACAAGAAACATTGTGACCTAGATTACAAGTGGAGCACAATTGATAGCATAGGTTGTGTTCTCTTGTGCTCATCCTTGTGCACATAATAACACACAATCAAGTATAAGTAGTGGATGGTTAAAATGTTAATCAAAGTGTCTTAATGCAGAAAAAATGTTTTTTAGCGTAATGGTGAAAAAGGGCTAGGAGCAGCCCAAAAAACATACGGCTATGCTTCCCCATGTTATAAACAATTTTTTCCATTTTGCTTTTACTTAGTGGAGATCCCCTGTATTGTATTCACTTTGGATGAACTAAACAAGCTTATGTTTTTTATTTTTTAACTTGCTTCTTTGGGTTATTGCTTACAAGGAGTGCTGAGTCTTTGGATTTGCCTTTGTCCACATACTTTTGGCCATAGCGTGTATTTAAAGTCTTTTTATGCTTAAGTTTCATTCAAATTTTATAGCACAGAACTCCACTACTTGAGTGGAGTTTTTGCTCTTCATTGGCTTAGCACTTAAGTATTATCCAACATGAATTTTACTGTGTACCCCCATAGAGGTCCACTATGTGAATCTAGGCCTGTGTGTGTGTTTTACGAGTGGGTGTTTTTAAGGTTGGATGGTTATAAACATTAAAGGTGTTTAAGTGATGTACACAGTTTAGTGTATCATCTGTAATCCATAGAGACTTGTGAAACCTAAAGTCCAAAACTAACAAAAACAATTGTTGATTATCATAATACTTTATCAGGGAATAATAAGTATGAGGTTTGCGCTCCAGGGGGTATCAAGACTATTCTCACAAGCAGATTTTATCTTACAATGCAAAAGTTACATTCTTACAAATAATTATTTTAACTTCAATGGTGAATTTTTCCTACAAAAGAAAGGAACAGCGATTGGTACGAGGTTTGCGCCCAGCTACGCAAACTTATTCATGGGCAAATTTAAACAGGAATTAATTCTTGATACCCCATGGAGCGCAAACCTCATACTCTTTAAAAGATACATAGATGATTTATTCTTCATTTGGGCTGGAGGTGAGGAATTGTTAAATATATTTATAAAGGATCTCAACAACAATGAGTGGGGCATCACCTTTACCCATGAATACAGTACTAAACAAATAAACAATTTAGACCTATCAGTGGAAATAGTTGATAGTGAAATCAAGACAAAAACTTTCTTCAAACCAGTAGATTCTAACAACTACATTAATTTCAACAGTTGCCACTATGATCAGTGGAAATTAAATATACATAAAGGTCAATTTCTAAGATTAGGAAAAAACTGTTCTGATACTGGCGACTTTCTCATGCAAGCTACTACACTAAAAGAAAGATTTATTGATAGAGGTTACAACGAGGAACTAATTAATAAAGCACTTAAGAATGCAGAAACACATGATAGAGATACACTACTGACTAAAAAGAATAATAATATAGGTTAAAAAACAGTAAATTACGACACAACATTCATTTCCCAATACAACTCAGATTTTAAATTTATTAAAATAATCTTACATAAACATTGGCACTTTTTTCAGAAAGATCCATATCTAAGTGATATAATTGAATCCAAACCTAATATTATATACCGCAAATCCAAAAATTTGAAATCAATTTTAGCACCTAGTGAATTTAATAAAGGTGAAAGTAAAATACAAAAAAAAGTACAAGGAAGTAGATTAGAAGGATTCTATCCATGTCATAAATGTAAAGCATGTAAATTCAGCAAAAAATGTAAAATGGTAGAATCAACTAATTCAGACTACAAGTTAAAAATAAGAGATGTAATCAAATGTACAGATACAAATATAGTATATATTATACAATGTCCGTGTAAAAGACAATACTTAGGACAAACAGGACAACCACTAAGAGATAGGATTAAACAACACCTAAATAATATAGAGAGAGGATTTAAAGATCACCTACTATCTTTACATTTTAAAGACGTACATGATCAAAATACAAAAGGACTACTATACTGGGGGATCAAAAAGATAATTACAAAAAGATGTGGAAACATTACACAAAAACTACTATATATCGAAGCTGAACTGATTGTCAACTTTGCAACACTATCCCCAGGAGGCCTTAACGCAGAATTAGACTTGAATCCATTCAATTAAAATAGTTAACCTCCCCTTTAATCAGATACTGCAAACTATCTGATGATAAAACCTTCACACCATTTCTTTGAATTAAGAACTAACTACAATAATATTAGGGAGATCTTAGAATAATTGGTGATACATCATTAATATAAAATTATACAAGAATTTACTCATATGGATCCCCAGGTAAACGTACCTTATGAACTCTCAGCAAATGGTAAAACACTCTGACACCTCTTTTCTATAATCTTAGCACTACTTGTTATGGTTTTCGGACATATACATTCCATAACAATTGAAAATGTGGATTAACAATATAAAGAATGATTGTACATTCGTCTCTGATATCCCAAGATTCTTATGCTTTTTATTTACTATTATTGTTGTTTATGTATTTTGACTGTTTTTCATTATCTTTACTCTGTTTTTAAATTACCCCATTTTTTCATTGATGTATCTTAGCAAAGAAGATACATGCTGTATTGCTGGTATATGTAAACAAGCGATAATATATTGAGCAATGAATACAATAATAACATGCCGCTATACTTCTATATGTCTACATGCTAGAATAGCTAAACTTTTTTCACTTACCAATACCTTGTAAGCAGAATCATTATAATAATGGATGGAACAGAAATAAACACAACTTCATGCATTGCTTTATTAACTCAACAATACCTTTAAGTTAACAAGTTGCTACTATTTGAAAATATTTGAAAATATCCCTGAATTTTCTATTATGAGACTCTTCACATATTAGTGTATATCACTTTAAGAAGACCATTAGCGCATACGGGTATTTACAGATGTATATATAGGACAACATCATATCCCATAAGTCATCTTGATAAAGGCATCTCGGTGCCGAAATGCATAGAAGTTTGGATTGTGGACATTACCCACATCTAAGGAATATCTGCACTTACATTTTGAATCTAACGGAGGCTATAACACTCCAAAAAGAGACTCTGTGAAACTATCCTCTGATAGGCGATACCAAGGTCAGATGACCAGGCTGTGAGACCGAGGCAGTGAAGACGCTGTAAGTATCCCGCCACATACGGAGAACGCCATTAGCGAGGAGTACACACAGCTGGGTAAGTCTGCCACACAGCTGAAACATAACCTCTAAGCCTGCACAGGAATCCAACAATACCCATCTTAAAATACCTGACCGGTCAGGAACTATTATTATCAACACTATTTCACGATTTTCATATACTCTCTAAGGACTTCCACTTTTTCTACACACTAATTTCACCGGATGTGAACTAAGGGAGATATTTATCAATTCATCCAAATCTGCTTATACAAGGATATCACAAAGATACACTCACTAATTAAGACATTTTTTTCTGAATCACCTACTGAGTTACACATCAAATAGCAAATATACAAAGAGTTATACGGAACTCTGGAAACATTGTCATCATTTTATTTTTTCACTCTATCTATATTTTTGGAAATAATTTACCTAGCGGATTGTTATATGTATCTATTTCTAGCTGAAAATTGCTAATATTATATTGTTGATATATTGTTGATACAATTGTATCCTACACTCGTCTTGAGATATTATTTTTATGCTCTAACGGCTTAATTTAAAGGGACATGAAACCCAGTTTTTTTCTTTCATGATTTAGAAAGAGCATGTCATTTTAAACAACTTTCTAATTTACTTCTATTTTCTAATTTGCTTCATTCTCTTGATATCACTTACTGAAAAGCATATCTAGATATGCTCAGTAGCTGCTGATTGGTTGCTGCACATAAAGGCCTTGTGTGATTGGCTCACACATGTACATTGCTATTTCTTCAACAAAGGATATCTAAAGAATTGAGCAAATTAGATAATAGAAGTAAATTGGAAAGTTGTTTAAAATTGCATGCCCTATCTGAATCATGAAAGTTTAATTTTGACTAGACTGTCCCTTTAAGCCTTATACTTCTTTTATATGTCAAACGGCTTAACAATATTGTCATAGTTCACCTGTGTAAATATAGAATATGCATTAAGGATATATATATGCTCTATATGTTGTGGCCACAACTATATTCTTCTTTATTCGTTATCTATATTTTTTATTAATTTTATTGTTTTTAAACAAAGTATTGTACTATATTACTCTGTTTAGGGTTAATAATCATTTTTTTATGCAATTGAAATGAATCTAATTTAAACATATATTATTTAGGAATGCATTCCAATTTATTAAACTCTATATCCTCAGCTTTCATTAGCTCCACTCATTATTCTTTTCAGCTTTTAAGACTTTGATCTTGTAGGATCTTGTTGTGTAAATAACATAAAGAAATCCCACAGCTACTTGTATTTTTCTCTACCTTAGAATGTGATCTTTTAGTTTGTCCAAATGCTTCACGCCCACAATGCAAAGAAGACCAGATACTAGTTGAAGCAAGACTGGATGATCCTTGCTGCTTCTCTTATATCTGTGGTAAGAAAATATTGTATATTATGATTTTATTTACTGTTGAATCATCACATGGTTGATTTAAAAGATTATTTCTACTTCATTCATGTTACTTTAGTATCAAATACTTTGGCACTCCTTGTATAAATAAAACTCTCCTTAACATTTTCCTATTTTTTTTAACTTTTTTTTTTTTAACTTAGAAAATATCTTAAACTTAAAAAAAAATATTATAATACTTTAATTTATTATAATTTCTATGTATAACAGTGGGGAGAAGAGGTTTACATACTATCCCAAAAAATGTTCTTGCTAGAAATGTTTCAACATGATGAAATACCACCTTAATTTTAAACATGATCTAGTTAATTTTAAACATGATGAATAGCCAATCGCCTCAAACCATGTATATCTGATATTATCCATGATAACCAAACCGGCTTCATGCCTGGGAGAAACCCAGTAAAAAATATTCGGAAAACAATGTTGATACTAGAATATATTCAAGATAAAATTAAGAATGGTAGGGGAGAGGGGGTTTTGGACGCGGCAATACTTGCGGTCGATGCTGAAAAAGCTTTTGACTATATTAGCTGGGATCATTTATTTACGACACTAGATACGTTTGGATTTAAAGACAATATTACAAAGCTAATAAAAATTCTATATAATAACCCAATATCAGCGGTGGTAGTTAATGGGAATACATCCGAGAGCTTTAGATTACAGAGAGGGACAAGGCAGGGATGCCCCCTATCCCCATTACTATTTAATCTATCTATTGAACCTCTTGCAAAAACTTTAAGAGAATGTTTGCCAGGTATACATATTGGAGAACAAAAAATGGTTCTCTCGCTATACGCAGACGATTTGTTGATATATCTAAGCAATATAGAAGAAACTTTACCTTTAATGCTGAAAGAAATTCAATTATTCAGTGAAATCTCAGGTTATACAATAAACTATGGGAAGTCGGAACTCCTTTGGTTAAAAAAGCCACCAGATTTTAAAAGAATATTGCCTTTTAAAGAAACATTACAGATTAAATATTTAGGCATTATACTGTCCAAAAACATGATGGAATGTTATGAATTAAATTATCCCAAAGTATTCGAAGAATGTAAAAAGAAACTAGTATCCTGGGCTAATTTACCCATTTCTCTAACCGCAAGAGTAATGTTAATCAAATCTATATTATTCCCTAAAATTCTTTACCTATGCCAAAACATCCCGCCTTAGACAAACTACAATATAGTAAACTAATAGCAGGTATGGATTTTCCGGACATAGAAGTGTATAATTTAGCAACTACAGCCAAATACGCAATGGACTGGTTAACGAACCAAGAATATTCAACATTTGGCTATATAGAAAATAATATGAATGAACCATTTAATTTGGGTACACTCCTACATTGTCCTATATCTAAAATCCCTAAGAGAATTACGAACATATCAATATTCAAAAACACAATAAAGGCATGGCAACAAGTCTGTAATCGAGTGCAAGTGAATCCTTTTTGCACAGATTTCCTCAGTATTTGTGGTAACCCAGAATTTCACCCCGGTTTTACACAAACAGTATTTCACCGTTGGAAAAGGAAAGGCTTAGTTTATGTTAGACAACTGTTGTCAGAAGATCTGACAGTTAACTCATTTGTCGGAATTTATGATCTTACAAAAAATTATTTCTTCGCCTTTCTTCAGATTCACCACTATATAAATAATTTACAAACTAAATACAAGCCCAACTGGTCTATGGGGATCTTTGATAATACCATAAAATTATATGAAAATGGTAAGACATCAATCTCAATTGTGTATAATATGATTAATTCTTTCAATAATGAAGCACATTTAAAATCAATAAAAGATAGATGGTACAAAGAGTTTCCTAACTTAAAGACAGAGGAAATAAGGCAATCTTTTAAATTAAGCTATAGATATTGGGTACCGACTAACTGGAGAGAGTCACATCTAAAACTGATCAGGAAAGTCTATATAACTAATGCTAGTATAACTGAATGGTATGGAGATATCTTAACGTGCCCTAAGTGCAGTGCAGAGAAAGCAGATATCATTCATTATTTTTGGGATTGCCCAATGGTGTACCAGCTATGGAGACAAATTAATTATTGGCTTAAGAGGAAACTTCATATAGATTTTGAAATTCAAAGTTTTCATGTTTTTTTCTTGGTAAAATACTCAGATAGACATAGAGATAACGAGTTAATCAATACAATAATTTTTGTAACCAGGAATTGGATTCTTAAGGAGTGGAAAGGAGTGAAAGCTCCGAAATTTGTGACCTGTAAAAATGGGATAATCAGACAATGTATGTTATGATATACGTGAGGTATCCAATCTCTATTTGGATGTTTTTTTTAAGAAATGGGAAAAGTTGATTTTCTCGTTGCCTTGGAATGTACAAATACAACTGATAGCCCCTTTCAGAAATACAGAATATGTTATGATTAATATTTTAGCAGGTTCATTCCCTCAAAGTTGGAGCGGAATGTAGTGTTCGTATGGAGGGTTTTTTTTTTTTTTGTTTTTTTTTCTCCCTCCCGTGCCTCCCCCTCGCAGGAGCACACCAAGTTCAGAGGACAGAATTATTATCATATTGACTAAAGCAGGTAACATGTATATAGAGCATAGGTTGCTACGGAATAGATTAATGTGGTATGTTGTTGGGTAGAAACTTTCTATGTAAGTTTTTGATCTTCCTTAAATTGAATATATTCAAGTGTTAATTATAGGTATGAAGTTTTGTTCAAATTGAAGATATCATATTATGGTTTATGTTAATTTGCTACGGTAGTCACATTGTTGTTGTATTAGTTAACGCTATGCTCTGACCAGAGTATATATATATGTAAGATTGCAAGAAAGTTATTTACAAAAAGATTTGTCAACTTTGTACATGTGAAAGTCTTCAACAATAAAGCTTGTTAAAAACTAAAAAAAAAAAAAAAGAAAAAAAAAAAAAGAAAATATCTTAAACTTAAAAAAAAATATTATAATACTTTAATTTATTATAATTTCTATGTATAACAGTTGGGAGAAGAGGTTTACATACTATCCCAAAAAATGTTCTTGCTAGAAATGTTTCAACATGATGAAATACCACCTTAATTTTAAACATGATCTAGAGATTTTATTTTATTAGTTTATTTTTTTCAGTTTTATGTTTAACTGTTCATTCTCAGGGTATTACAGGAATTGACAGTATGGTACCTTTTGGTATGTGATGAGGTTAAAGTGTTTTCTCTATTATTCTATTAATTTGAAGTACTTTAATAATTATTTATTATATACATATGTAGTTTGTGAATCCTGTACAGAACCTGTTCCAGTGTGCAAAGATGGGGAAATCCTGACCGTTGATTTAAACACCACGCACCTCTGTTGCCCCCATTATATCTGTGGTAAGTGATCTGAGCTATTCTAAAAGTGAAGCACATTTTTTAAGTCCCATAGATTTTCTTAGCATATAATGTGACAAGTGCAGCTGGAGATTCTGGATATGGACATTGAAGTAGCATTCATAGGGGCCGATTTATCAATGTCTGGCGGACATGATCCGCTGTAGCGTATCATGTCCGCCACACATTGCTTATTGCCAACAGCATACGGCCACTAGCAGGGGGTGTCAATCAACCCGATCGTACACGATCGGGCGGATTGCAGACCGCAGCCTCAGCCGCTGCTTCCTAACCCCTGTTTCCGGTGAGCCTGAAGGCTTGGGCGGAAACAGGGTGATTAGAGGCCATTCGGCCGTTGTTAAATCGGCTCCATAGACACTTGATATGCTGCTGAGGGATCTTGTTTAGGCAAGATCATGTTTGAAATTAATTTAAAGTTCATTTCACCTGTCTTTTCTAGCAGGTCTCTAGTGAGCGTTCCTTCTATTTACATATACTGTATATTT
Organism: Bombina bombina; assembly: GCF_027579735.1. Classification (NCBI taxonomy): domain Eukaryota; kingdom Metazoa; phylum Chordata; class Amphibia; order Anura; family Bombinatoridae; genus Bombina; species Bombina bombina. Next base: position 317,190,919 of record NC_069504.1, on the reverse strand, counting down.
AAATGGCCCAATACATGATATCTGGCACAGCAAATATGAGCTAATCGAAATGCAGAAAAACAATAAATGGAACCACAACACTGAAACAAGGTTGTAAAACGTTATCACCAAATCCGTGTAATTGTAAAATATTTGCATGTCTATTTTGTTATGTTAAAGTAGTAGTTGCTGGATAGAATGGTATTGATAGTTTAAATCTCACAGATGTACAAAAGGGGTTGATCATGGAAGTTCCAGAGTATTCCGGGAGGGTTCTTGAGGTGTAGTCAGGAGTTGTCGTTAAAACCGTGACTTAGCATGTGGGATTTAAAAAGATGTGGTTGGTTGTGTGAATTGCCCGTGGTCATGATGCCGGTATTTTTAGCAGTGGATGTGGCTTAATGGTGTGGGAAATTTAAGGGACAGTGTAATGTAATTTGTTCTCCCTTTTAATGCGTTCCCAATATTGTATTTACCTGTTACCTGTTGGAGTGTAGTAAATTGTTTACTAATCGCTCCTTTATCTTTTCTTTTTTTTGCCATTTGCTGATTGTGTCTGTTGTATACCGACCTATACTGACAATTTCAATACTTAAGAAATTGTTATTAAAAAGCTATATAAACAAGGTGGTTTAGATGAAACCCTACTCAAAGTGGATGTGTGACATAGCTGTACTAAAATGTTAATTTTCCATTGTCCTCTCTAATTATTAGTCTTTGAGATAACAGTAAGAAATAAGATAAGGGGGGGGGGGGCGGAGCCAAATGGCAAAGTGAGCAGACGTGCATGCCTGCAGCTCCTCTGCCACAAATACCTAAAAATGGACAAATACTTCACTTTTTAATAGCCTAGGGACTGAACTTGGGCAGAGACTGAAGACAAATACACCTAATACCCTCTTGGAGTGCAAAAACTGGATTTATGGACTTTTTGATCTATCTTAGTGGCGGCACATTCTAGGGCCTATAACGGCTCACCAGGTGGTGTGGACGCAACTCTAACATTTGTGTGACATCTCATTCCCAATATTAACCAAATGGATCCAGAGGCAGCACTATACAAATTTGAGGATCGTGTCTGTGGGCTGCTAGAAGATCATTACTCAGAAATTGGCCAGCTATTTGCGCATCTCCTTGAACAGATTGACAACCTACGTGGCGTGCAAGATGGCGGCGATAACCTAGGAGCAACCGGAGTAATCCTGCCGCAATTTTCACCTGTAACTGGCAACCCCATACCTCTCAAAGCGGCACATGTTCTAGCAGGAGAGACATATCCTTACTCTAGCTCTGACGATGCAAACTTACCAGAGAGCATACTAAAGTTGGGCATTCGACACATCACGCTGGATCCGGAGGAGGGAAAAGATGCAGAGTCCGGCGCTTATATCTCCAGGAGAGCGACACCCCACATGCTGTCCCGCATAGCCGATCTGGTCTTTACTACCCGCTCGGGGTTAGCGGTGCACAATTCCCCAAGATGTTGCCAGGGAAACATACTATGGGATCTCTGCAACGAGCGCTATGTCTCCTTCAATGTGGTGGGCATCGGCTGAAGCCGTGAGGTGCAAGCCTGCAAAAGAAAGACTTAAGTAACTGTCCTGTTGATGCACGCCTTTTTTATAATTAACAAGTTTTAGTTCTAGAGTTTGGCTCACCGAGAGGTTTATTACTCCTTAAGTTGGACATATGATAATCTATCTAAGACTGAGGTCCTGCTTTATTAACATGTCTGATGAGATATCTGATTATATGCACATGGACCTAATTTAATTACGTTTTCATGCTTCTCCTTGTTTGGAATATTAGCAATACCTATATTGCCAGCTAGTCACTGTTAACCCATGTTCTCCTATATCTTATGTGACTTTGGCATTGTTTTACGTTAGACAATCCTACATTAAGGTGGTTGCTATGTGTTTAGATAAGATTGAAATTGCTCATGCCTCCTCAGATACCGATGTATAACTCACCCTGTTATGATATTTATCAGTTCCTTTACTGCACACCCTCTTTATTATGCGAAGTTCTAGAGTGCTTTCTATTATAATATATTTACCCACTAATGTGAGTTTTAACTGCATAGTTTAAATAAGGAGTGCCACCTATAGTTACTATCTTCCTTCTTATTGTACTAAAAAATTCTATTCTATTCAGATATAGGAAGGTATGGTCTTATAGTTAACTATCATCTGATTCTGTTACAGCTGTGTGTATTAACTCTAGAGTTTTTTTTCTTTTTTTTTTCTCTTAAAGCCCCTCATGAAATAAGTTGCTGCAGCCTTGTAATAGTGACATATAACATTAGCATACTTATATATGCTCACAAATTACAGTTGGAAAATGTTTGTACTTCCCAAGTCAAAGCAGCGATAGCTGTTTCTTTCTCATCCCCTTACCTCACGCCATAAATACGCTTATCGGTCACTCCTGATGCCCCCTAGGTATATAAGATTACTGCTAGCTGCTGTACCAGAGTCTTTTGTTTATCCATTTGAACAATATAGCCATACAACAGATTTCTATAGATCCTATTATTTCCATAGTATATGTACAGCTCCTCGCCCTCATATGCACTTGCAAAAGTGTTGTCACATTTTAGGAAAGATCTTAATATAATAATACTATTAGTAATCTCAGTCAGTGAACATTATGGGTAAGCACTTCTTCTAATATATATATTTGCAGGCACGGGTATGATGCCCACTTACCCTATGACCTGGAATTCCTAAGTTTCAGCCGGGCACTTATAAGCCCATACATTGCAGCAATATTTTTAAAAAATAATTTTAATATATACGCAAAGGTATCGGTGGCCACTGCCATTAAACCTCCTAAGTATTGACATGCTGTTTAAGCTATCTGTTATGAGTACTGCAACTACTATAGCCCCAGATCCTTTATCGTTTATGCCTTTTAATTCCTTTACTGCAAGCTAAGATTATAATAGCACTATCATACATGCCCAGACTGGGCCTCAGTCTTAATAAGTAGGCTTGATATTTTTGTTTGACGTTTAGCAATGCCCAATTGTGATATATTTTTACTTTTTAACTACTATACTATTCCCAGGTTTCTGTTTTACAGAGCCACTAGCTCCCATGACATCTCTCTACCGAATGTATCTCCCCTCATCCTTTCCCGCTCTGCATCTGTGAGCGGGTCATATCCACCATCCCTCAACCGTCTCTGTCCAGTGGTGACAATATCCCTGAGGGGAGATACTGCATTAATGCTCCAATAATGTAATATAGACCTCATCCTAACCAGATTGGAGCTATACCTGCTCTTTCTTGATGCGCATTACGAATTACACTTAACTCCCGTATAGCTTAGTCTTGCACGCCACACATTATGTTATAATAAATAATTGACATAGTCAATTAACATCTCTATGGTCTTCCGCCCCCCCCCCATTGTTGTTGACCATAGCTAGTTACATTGCTATCCTTATAATTTTCATCAAATAACTTAAGTACGTAATAATATGATTACATAGAAAAATTATTTGTATTCACTCCTGGCCAGCAGGAGGAGGCAAAGAGCACCCCAGTCATTCTCTTTGCCTGTGTCAGTGGAGGATGTGAAGTTGTTGTCTGAAGATATTTATTCCTTTTTCGGGTACTTTTCCCTGCAAGCAAGGATTTGGGTTTAGCTGTGTCCACGTCAATCTCTTCAGTAAGAGTAGTGGTGGCTTTTAAGCAGTTAGAAAGTGGTGAGGTGGTCCTTGCTTTGCTTTCTAACATATTTGCTGCCCTTGGTATAGAAAGCCAGAGTTGGTTACTCTGTTCTTTCTTTTTCTACAGGTCTCTGATAGGAGTATGTGTCCCTTCACTCCTTGTGAGCTGTCTTCCTGCCCGACAGCTGCAAATGCAGGTAAGTGCTACTTGTCTTCTAGATATTGGAGACTTGCACTATCTATTTTTATTCTGCATTAATTTCATGGGACATTTATAATCCTTTAGTGAGGATTCTTTGGGGCAGTTTGCAGGCACTATTTGTATGTGGAAAGAGACTAAAGGGTTAACGGCCTTCCTTATAGGTTTGGGATGGCCTCTGACCTTATGGCTATATGATTTTTAATTTCATAACATTTTATGTGGGGAATGTTTTAAACGGTTACTCCGTTTTTTACTTTAGAGTATGAAACGTGTGCTTTTTTCATATTGCGCAGTTTCTTTTGAGGCCGCTCACGTGACCCCCCGTTCTTCCGCTTCTGAGCGGAGCCGTGTCATTTCTGTGAGTTTCTCTTCGTTGCGGCTATGAGATATCGTCTGGCCGATATCGCTCAGTCTCTGAAGGTTACGGTAGGGCACCTCAGCTTCTGATGTGTAGAGGTGTATTTTTTTATTTATTTGCCTAGAGTGTTGAAGAAAATATTTTTTTTCTTAAAATGACATTCCTTACTTTTTGGCCCTTTATCAGCTATGGATAATGAACAGGAGTCTGTTCCTTTTGATAAATGCTTTTTATCTTTAGAGGCCAAAATTGTCTTACCTATGCAATTTTGTTCCTCATGTTTAGAAAAAGTTTTAAAATGTAAAGATAAATACCTTTATTGGTGTGAATCAAAGGGCTGCTCTTGGAGTAGGGTCAGGATTCCTAGAATTTTGTCTTTTCTCCAGGATGGTCTGGAGAAATGGTTGTCATGCAGTTCTCTGAAAGGTCAGATTTCTGCATTATATATACACTTTTACATAAGCGTCTGGCGGATATGCCAGATGTTCAATCTTTTTGTCAAGCCCTGGTCAGAATCAGGCCTGTGTTTAAACCTGCTGCTCCTCCTTAAAGCCTTAACCTAGTTCTTAGAGTTTTGCAACAGGCTCTGTTTGAGCTAATGCATTCCATAGACATTATGGGGGGTAGTTATCAAGCCGTCAACCTCAAATAAGCTGGAATTCCGCAGCGTATTTGTGGCGAGGCTGATACGCCTTAGTTATCAAAGGCTCGAGACCGGCAAAAGTAGAATTTTGTGACGTAAGCATCGATCCGCCGGACTCCGTCCGACACAGATTGATTCTTACGTCACTCCAGATGTTCCGCACACAAGTGCGGCACATTCTCACTACTTTTGCTAGTTATCAAAAAACTAGCAGGTACGCTCGGCACTTTTACGGCCCAGCGTACCTGGTTTTCAATCCGCCACCCCTGGAGGCGGCGGATCCCATAGGAATCAATGGGAGTCTGACCATAGCGAAAGTACAAGTTCGCTGCTGACAGACATCCCATTGATTCCCATGGGAGCTGTCTACACCTAACACCCTAACATGTACCCCGAGTCTAAACACCGCTAATCTGACCCCCCCTACACCGCCGCAACTAAATAAAGTTATTACCCCCTAAACCGCCGCTCCCGGAGCCCACCGCAACTATAATAAATGTATTAACCCCTAAACCGCCGCTCCCTGAACCCGCCGCAACCTATATTAAATGTATTAACCCCTATCCTGCCCCCCCCTACACCGTCGCCACCTATAATAAATTTATTAACCCCTAATCTGCCCCCCCTACACCGTCGCCACCTATAATAAATTTATTAACCCCTATCCTGCCCCCCACTACGCCGCCGCCACTGTAATAAAATTATTAACCCCTAAACCTAAGTCTAACCCTAACCCTAACGCCCCCCTAACTTAAATATTAATTAAATAAATTAACTCATTAACTAAATGAATCCTATTTAAAACTAAATACTTACCTTTAAAATAAACCCTAATATAGCTACAATATAAATAATAATTATATTCTAGCTATTTTAGGATTTATATTTATTTTACAGGTAACTTTCAATTTATTTTAACCATGTACAATAACTATTAAATAGTTATTAACTATTTAATAGCTTACCTAGCTAAAATAAAGAGAAATGTACCTGTGAAATAAATCCTAACCTAAGTTACAATTACACCTAACACTACACTATACTTTAATAAATTATTCCTATTTAAAACTAAATACTTACCTGTAAAATAAACCCTAAGATAGCTACAATATAATTAATAATTATATTATAGCTATCTTAGGATTTATATTTATTTTACAGGTAACTTTGTATTTATTTTAGCTAGTTAGAATAGTTATTAAATAGTTATTAACTATTTAATAACTACCTAGCTAAAAGAAATACAAAATTACCTGTAAAATAAATCCTAACCTAAGTTACAATTAAACCTAATACTACACTATCATTAAATTAACTAAATAAACTACCTACAAATAACTACAATTAAATACATGGAATCAGCCAATCGGATTGAGCTCGCATTCTATTGGCTGTTCCGATCAGCCAATAGAATGCGAGCTCAATCTGATTGGCTGATTGGATCAGCCAATCGGATTGAACTTGAATCTGATTGGCTGATTCCATCAGCCAATCAGATTTTCCTACCTTAATTCCGATTGGCTGATAGAATCCTATCAGCCAATCGGAATTGAGGGGACGCTATCTTGGATGACGTCCCTTAAAGGAGCCGTCATTCGTCGTAGTCCGTCGGTGAAGAAGGTGGTTCCGCGTCGGCGGAAGGAAGATTCAAGACCCGGCTTGGAAGATGACTTCGCCCGGATAGAAGACCTCTTCAGCGCCTCTTTGAAGATGACATCGGCCGGATCGAAGACTTCTTCAGCGCCGCCTGGATGATGACTTCATCGGATGGAAGATTTCTTCAGCGCCGCTTGGAGGATTAACTTCTTCCGCTCCGGATGTCCTCTTCAGTTCCATCGGTGGCTCGGCTGAGTGAAGACGACTCAAGGTAGGATGATCTTCAGGGGATTAGTGTTAGGTTTTTGTAAGGGGGGTTTGGGTTAGATTAGGGGTATGTGGGTGGTGGGTTTTAATGTTGGGGGGGGTTGTATTTTTCTTTTACAGGCAAAAGAGCTGAACTTATTGGGGCATGCCCCCACAAATGGCCCTTTTAAGGGCTGGTAAGGTAAAAGAGCTTTGAAATTTATTTAATTTAGAATAGGGTAGGGATTTTTTTATTTTGGGGGGGTTTGTTATTTTATTAGGGGGCTTAGATTAGGTGTAAGTAGCTTAAAATTGTTGTAATATTTTTAACATGTTTGTAACTTATTTTTTTATTTTTTGTAACTTAGCTTTTTTTATTTTTTGTACTTTAGTTAGTTTATGTAATTGTATTTAATTGTAGTTATTTGTAGGTAGTTTATTTAATTAATTTAATGATAGTGTAGTATTAGGTTTAATTGTAACTTAAGTTAGGATTTATTTTACAGGTAATTTTGTATTTCTTTTAGCTAGGTAGTTATTAAATAGTTAATAACTATTTAATAACTATTCTAACTAGCTAAAATAAATACAAAGTTACCTGTAAAATAAATATAAATCCTAAGATAGCTATAATATAATTATTAATTATATTGTAGCTATCTTAGGGTTTATTTTACAGGTAAGTATTTATTTTTAAATAGGAATAATTTATTAAAGTATAGTGTAGTGTTAGGTGTAATTGTAACTTAGGTTAGGATTTATTTCACAGGTACATTTCTCTTTATTTTAGCTAGGTAAGCTATTAAATAGTTAATAACTATTTAATAGTTATTGTACATGGTTAAAATAAATTGAAAGTTACCTGTAAAATAAATATAAATCCTAAAATAGCTAGAATATAATTATTATTTATATTGTAGCTATATTAGGGTTTATTTAAAGGTATTTAGTTTTAAATAGGATTCATTTAGTTAATAAGAGTTAATTTATTTAGATTTATTTAATTAATATTTAAGTTAGGGGGGCGTTAGGGTTAGGGTTAGACTTAGGTTTAGGGGTTAATAATTTTATTACAGTGGCGGTGGCGTAGTGGGGGGCAGGATAGGGGTTAATAAATTTATTATAGGTGGCGACGGTGTAGGGGGGGCAGATTAGGGGTTAATAAATTTATTATAGGTGGCGACGGTGTAGGGGGGGCAGGATAGGGGTTAATAGGTTTAATATAGGTTGCGGCGGGTTCATGGAGCGGCGGTTTAGGGGTTAAACTATTTATTTAGTTGCGGAGAGGTGCGAGATCAGCAGGATAGGGGTTAATAATTTTATAATAGAGGGCGACGGTGTAGGGGGGGCAAGATAGGGGTTACTAGGTATACTGTAGGTGGCAGCGGTGTCCAGGAGCGGCGGTTTAGGGGTTAATACATTTATAAGAGTTGCGGCAGGGTCTAGGAGCGGCGGTTTAGGGGTTAATACATTTATAAGAGTTGCGGCAGGGTCTAGGAGCGGTGGTTTAGGGGTTAGTAACTTTATTTAGTTGCGGGGGGCTCCGGGGGTGCCGGTATAGGGGGTAGAACAGTGCAGTTTAGTGTGAGTGCTTAGTGACAGGCTAGCAATAAAGCTGGGAAAAAGCCGAAGGGCAGCGAGATCGGATGAGTGATAACTGTCACAGTCCGCTGCTCATCGCCCCGCGGCTTTTTGACAGCTTTATTTGATAACTTAGGCGTATTTTTTCAGGTCCGCGGCGGCGAAGGTAGGCGAGCTTAGGCGGGCGTATTGGGCCGGCGAAGTCAGAAAAGTAGACGGCTTGATAACTACCCCCCTAAGCTGTTATTTTGGAAGGTTTTGTTTCTTATTGCTATTTCTTCTGCTAGGAGAGTTTCCGAACTCTCGGCTTTGCAGTGTGATTCGCCTTACCTTATTTTTCATGTGGATAAGGCGGTCCTTCGTACTAAATTGGGTTTTCTCCCTAAGGTGGTTTCGGATAAAAATATTAATCAGAAAATTGTTGTTCCTACTCTCTGTCCTAATCCTTCTCATAAGGAACGTCTGTTACATAACTTGGATGTTGTGCGCACTCTAAAATTTTACCTACAGGCTACTAAGGATTTTCGCCAGTCTTCTGCCCTGTTTGTTTGTTTCTCTGGAAAGCGTAAGGGTCAGAAGGCCACTTCTACTTCTCTTTCCCTCTGGTTGAGAGGTATGATTCATTTTGCTTATGAGACTGCTGGACAGCAGCCTCCTGAGAGAATTACAGCTCATTCGACTAGGGCTGTCTCCTCTTCTTGGGCTTTCAAAAATGAAACTTCTGTGGAACAGATTTGCAAGGCGGCAATATGGTCCTCTCTGCATACTTTTTCAAAAAAATTTCAAATTTGATACTTTTGCCTTGTCTGAGGCCTCTTTTGGCAGAAAGGTTCTTCAAGCAGTGGTGCCTTCTGTTTAGGTCTACCTGCCTTGTTCTCCCTCCCTGTTCATTCCGTGTCCTCTAGCTTGGGTATTGGTTCCCACTAGTAATTGGAATGATGTTGTGGACTCTCCATGTCTTAGGAAAGAAAGTAAAATGTATGCTTATCTGATAAATTTCTTTCTTTCGGGACATGGAGAGTCCACGACCCCACTCTTAAGATTAGACAGTATTTTTTTATAAACCTCAGGCACCTCTACACCTTTGTGCTATCTTCTTTTTCCATTTCCCTTCTGGTGAATGACTGGGTCTTATTTGTTAAGGGAAGTGACACTTAACAGCTTTGCTGGCCAGGAGTGAATATCCCACTAGTAAGTGGAATGACGTTGTGGACTCTCCATGTCCGGAAAGAAAGACATTTATCAGGTAAGCATACATTTTATTTTCCGGTGGCAATGTTGCAGGGACTATTTTTTTATGAGATATTAGTTTCACAAATAAGTTTTATTAAATATAGGCCATTGTCCCATCTGTCATCTTCTATATCTATTTTACACAGGGTCACCTCTAAATGCTCTAGATATAGTGTAGCAGATAATCTGAGATTAAAGGGAATTATCAAACAGAAAGTTTATTTAACAGAGATAATAAAATTCTACAATGCAATAATTCATTGTAGATGTATCAGAGAAGGTAAATTCTGACAAGCAATATAACAATATCAGAAATACATACAACAATAGATGATACTTAGCTTGGGTTAGTAGATAATGCATCACACTCTGAGGATGAAGATCACAGGATGGGACACAGGATAGAGCTTACACATTACTAAATGTTCATCACCTGCATTTTATACACTGCCCTCTCCATTACCCTCCTTGCTGTTACATTAGCTGTTAAGCACACGATTACAGAAAAATGTATTCTTTGTTTAAAAAAATTCCACTGAAAAGAGAAAGCAACCAGTATCTGTCTCTGGCAAAGTAGAAGTATATTCAAACACAATAAGAATTTGGTCCACAGAAATATAATGTAGTTGTGTTTATGGGGTCCATTTATCAAGCTCCGTAAGGAGTTTGTGGGCCCGTGTTTCTGGCGAGTCTTCTGACTTGCCAGAAACAGCAGTTATGAAGCAGCGGTCACAAAGACCGTTGCTCCATAACCCTGTCCGCCTGCTCTGAGCAGGCGGACAGGAATCGCCAGAATTCAACATGATTGCGTACGATCGGGTTGATTGACACCCCCTGCTGGCAAGTCTGCAGGGGGCGGCGTTGCACCAGCAGCTCTTGTGAGCTGCTGGTGCAATGCTGAATATGGAGAGCGTATTGCTCTCCGCATTCAGCGAGGTCTTGCGGACCTGATCCGCACTGTCGGATCAGGTCCGCAAGACCTTTGATAATTCGGCCTCTTAATGTTTTAAAATATGTACTGAATGAAATAATGAAAACAATGTTTAGGTTTGGTACAAATTTCACCACAGTGCTTATTAATATAACAATACTTAGCATGTAGTCTCTGTGCTCTGGACAATACATCCTCAAATTGACCTTCTCCAATTCAACGTGCAATTCACTAGAGACACAATGAGATTTATCTAAAGTTTTACATCTTTAGGTTTAATGTGCGCATACAAAGAGAGAAGCACTTTACCAGGAACAAACACCAACTCAATAGCTTGTTCTATGGCAAGTTATCACCCAGGAGCAACCTCTTTTAGCTCAGTTGTGCTTTTCACAGAGGAAAACTTTCCTGAAGTATATCATTCTGATCCTGCTGAGAAAGGTCAGTCCAGGCCCGAAATACCAGGCAATTATCCTCTGAATAAGGAACATGTCATCCCCAGGTAATTGTTTTGGCCTTCTGTGGGCCTCCTCAGTGAGGTACAGCCATATTCCGCTATGAGGAGTCCATGTCTGGTTCCCCTATCACCCTTAGGGAGACTTCCCCAGGGTGATAATACAAATGCATACAAAGAGAGAAGTGCTCTACCAGGAACAAACAGCTCAGTAGCTTGTTCTATGGGGAGTTACCACACAGGAGCAGCCTCTTTTAGCCCAGTTGTGCTTTTCACAGAGGAAAATTTTCCTGAAGTATATCAGTCTGATCCACCGAGTAAGTTCAGCCCCGAAACACTAGGCAACTCTCCTCTGAACAAGGAACATGACAACCCCAGATAATCATTTCAGCCATCTGTGGGTCTCGTCAGTGAGGTGCAGCCATATTCCTCTAAGCACACTGGGCAAGGAGTCCACATCTGGTTCCCCCATCACCCTTAGGGAGACCCCCCCAGGGTCATAATACAAATGCATACAAAGAGAGAAGCGCTCTACCAGGAATGAACAACAGCTCAATAGCTTGTTCTATGGCGAGTTACCACCCAGGAGCAGCCTCTTTTAGCAAAGTTATTTAATTGAGATCATACTAAGTAATTGTTTTTAGAATGCTACACTTGGACTAGGAGAATAATGAACTACTGCTAGACGGTTTGAAAAATACCATGTATGTTCAGCTCTGGGTGTTGAGTTGGTGCCACTCAAATTGTTCATATAAATTGGCGTATTTATAAGTAGTATTATTTATTGGTTGTTAAATCCTTACATTCCTGGGGGTTCCATATCTCTTTCCTTTTGCTTGTATTGCTTATCTTTCTTCTTCCGCCACACATCTGCACGCTCTCATACTTCTACTCTAGCTTTCTTTATTATCTCCAAGTAGTGTTTCATAGCACTATGTTCCCTTTAATCTTCCTCCTACCATAAATGTATCAAATCTTTCTTATAAAATCTTGATTTATCTCATTATCTCAAAGGAATAACAGGATTGGATGATATCATACTCCAAACATGTTCATAGTGCAATATTTCTTCCCCTACAGTATGTGATGAAAATCTCTGCCCTGCACCACAGTTAGTTTGCTTGACTGACACTAAACTTATAAGGAGGAATCTTTCAGGAATGTGCTGTCCCATTTGGCAATGTGGTTTGTATTTTTGTTTACTACTTTGATTTATGCAATGCTTATGCTTTATTTAATCGTACTGTCTTCATAAACAGACCATAACATACATCAGCTTTATTTTGGAGGAGAAATCATTAAAGGGACATTAAACTGCTGGGCACAACTACTCTTATGGGGTCGATTTATGAAGCAGCGGATGCTGCATCCGACCCACTCTACTCCACTGCTTAACCCGTCCGCCACCAGATACGATTGGGTTGATTGGCACCCCTGCTAGTGGCCAGTTGGCCGCGAATGTACAGGGGGCGGCATTGCACAAGCATTTCACTAGAAATGATTGTGCAATGATAAATGCCCCTTTAACTGTTGCTACTCACTATGCTATTGCTTTTCCTACTGTTGCTGCAGCTCCCTTTAAAATTGTGTTCCTATTTTAACCCCTGAAAAGTTCTCCGATGCTGCAGCTCCACCTCTTTGTACTGGGGGCTGCCATCTTGGAGCACAGGTATTCTCACACACTGTGATTGAAGTAGAGTGCATTTACATATCAGTCTGACAACTTAATAATGTGCTTAGTAATGAAAGACAAAAGAGAACAGAATGAGTCATAATACCATTATTCAAAAAATGTAAGGGAATTCAGCACTTTTTTGGAAAGAAATTAAAGTTCTTTATTAGTGAAAATATTTATTTAAAAAACACTTCCCACATGTCACAGCATGGAAATCACAGAAGGTACTCAACAAGAGATCCTAGATGTAAAATACATACACATTCATATATACACAATAAGACATGAGTACAAAATAGCAATATAAAAGATGGATAAAGTTACTAAGGAGATACAGAGACTGGCAACATCCTACTGACTACAGGCCTCACCAGATTTCAAGAGAGAAATGCCTACTCAGAATACAACTGGGATCTATGCCATCCCTCACTGCAGGTACAATAATAGCAGCAAAATCATAAGCATGTGGATCAAACATACAGATAGTCATGCAAGGCAGATATGAGGAAAAGAATGAAAGGGCAATAGAGTTAACAAGCAGTTTGCCAAGTGAATGTTATCTGCAGCAGGTATATACAAAAAGAGCTGACGTGTACAGTAAAGCTGAGTGCTTTTATTAAATGTATTTTGTGTAACTGTAAAACTGTAAAAAGCTCACAAGTCATGCACACTAACTCCAAGCAATTAATACAGCTGTCAAAATGTGTGCAATATTACTGATCTGTGAGTGTGCATAGCTTCAGTCACAGGCTGTGAGAATACCTGAGCCCACGATGGCCTCAACCCGTTGAAGGTGTAGGCTGTTGCTTTTTCTCATTAGTGATTGGCAAGGTGTTTGTGTTGCTCATAAGACCATCAGGGCCGGACTGGGAATAAAAAGCAGCCCCAGAAAATTTAGAGACCATCCCTATTTTTTGTTTACTCTGTTTAAGACACACCCCCCATTTTTCTCAAATGGGATTACTGGGATACTCCTTCCCCCAAGTTTTGTTTTTGAGTTATATTATATTAATTTGTATTAAGAAAAAAGTTCCTGATGATTGATATATGCACTCTAAAGCCTGCTTGTATACCATAGCTTTAAAGGTAGGGATATGATAATTAAAGGGACATTGTACACTAGATTTTTCTTTGCATTAATGTTTTGTAGATAATTCATTTATATAGCCCATACAGTTTTTTTTGTTGTTGTTGTTTTAACCCCTTAATGACCACAATGTTCCCTATATGTCACTGGTCGTTAAGGGTTTTTTCAGGACATAATAGCACAAGTCTAGCAAGAACACGGTATTAATTCCCTCCCTCCAGCAGGCTTTGTGGAATAGAGCAGTCTCAACGCTGGTGGCAAGACCGCGATATAAAACAATCAAGTCCCAAAAAAAGGCCAGCGACATACAGGGTACGTCGCTGGTCCTTAAGGGGTTAAAAATGCATAGTTTTGCTTATTTTTAAATAACATTGTGCTGATTTTGAGATTCCTAACCAAGTCCCAAAGTTTTGGAAGCAGACTGTCTACCTACTCCAGCTTGCTCCTGTTTGTGTAAAGGGTCTTTTCATATGCAGGGGAGGAGGAGGGGGGTGAAGGGTCTCCTCTTTTTGCTTTTCAGTCCATTTCAGTGGGTGTCCCAAACTAAAATTTTCAACAGTGCTAAACTGGGACCTTCTAAGTAAGTTTTTTAAAGGTTTTATACTGGATTTTTATATCCGCATCTGTGCATATAATTCTTTATAGTAGTGTCAGTTACAATATATGAAAATTGATGTACACTGTCCCTTTAAAAGCAGGGCATTGTTACCTAGAACTCATATACAGCAATCAATATGTATCTGAATTTAAGCCACAGGAAGAATTGTTTTTTTTTTAAATAGAAATGTAAATACATTGAATGAGTTTGATATAAACCTACTATAGAAATTTTGCAGTAAAAAGGTTTTAGCATAAATTGTTCAATTTAAAATTGTTAACCTGAACAAGCTATGTACTAATTTAAGTAGCTGTTATTTGCTTCATCATAACTATACTATAGCCCTTCATAAAACATTTAATTACACTGTGCTATTTTGCTGATGGATGTCAAAAAACATAAATAGGGATGACTTCCATATTGCTAGTAAGTTGTCTAAATAATGTGTTTTTTGTTTTTGTTTTAGAATGCAACTGTGAAAGTGTTATACCCCCAGAGTGCCAATTGGTATGAACATTATATTTGTGTCTAATTATTAATTAGCAACATGCACAAAATATATTAGCATATGCTTTAAACACATAAGTATAGGCAAGCAATAATACAATAAGAAAGTGCTCTGATGCAGATTTATTTCACTTTAAATAAAAAATTAATTAAGCTGAAATCACTTGTTTAAAAATGCTTTAAAATTGAACAAACTGAGTCAGTTCCCAAATTGTTCTATTATATTTACAGTATTCTTACAAAACATAAAATAACAAATCCTTTATAATCAATTCAATTTAATTTAAAAGTTAAGTATATTTAGTAAAAAAAGAATTTTTTCGAAGAAATCAAGAATGTGAATTTAATAACATAGCTGAGCATCAGAAAGTTCCTAAATAAAATGTAGTACAAATTTTTGGCAACATGTTTAGAATTATCAGTGAGAAGCTCTAAAAAATTATTTTAGCACAGAATTCCAATCCAAGACAGTGAAGATCAATCGCTTCTATTTAGCTTATTAAACTGTTTTATAAGATTAACTATTTCTTTTAATATTAAACAGGGAGAAATACAAAGGATTGATACTGACCATCAAAGTCCATGTGGATGTTCCCATTATGTTTGTGGTAATGTCTTTTGTTTTCTGATCCATCTGTGATTAGGTACATTTTGAATATGTAAACAAAAATGAAGTTATGAGTATTTAGAAATTATCAAAACGACTCACTATTGGGCGATTGCATTTTGCTTGTATTGAACTTTTCATTTGGTGCTTTACATTACAATGAACTTCCTGGTGCTGTTACTGAATTGAGTCCACTTAGATTCAGTGCAGAGGGTCTAAAAGCCTTTTCACTGTCTTAAATGCGCCAAGATGTTATTAAAATAAAGTTATAACCCAAAAGTGCCACAAATTGAGTTTTCTTTGCAATTCTGTTTTTTACGGTTATATCTTGATTTTTTTTTTTATTACAGAGCAGCAAGATTTAAAAATGCAGTACTGCTATTTCTAAAGCCTTAGACCAGGTGGTAAAATGACAGCTTTGATTGTCAGCTGTTACCACATCACCACCCTTACTATGGGTGTCTGCAAAAAGTTCAGGGGTAGGCTGCAAAAAAAGAATTGTGCCCAGACAATAAATACACACACGTCACATATATATATATATATATATATATATATATATATATATATATATATATATATATATATATATATATATATAAATAAAAAGAATAAAGGTGGCACAAGGTTTAAAAGGCTAAACCTTTATTTTGGAGCAACGTTTCGGGGCTCCTGCCCCTTTCTGAAGCTAGTTTGTAAATGAAATACATATGCCTCTTATAGGGCCAAAATAAAACAGGTGACCAATTACAAAACATGGGAGTGTTTAACAGGTACTGACATCATCACATATCCTGTGAAAAAGCAACATATACCAAAAACAAATGTAACCCCTTACACCCCATTGAAAGAATTGGAAACCTATTAAAAACAAATGCAGCAAGTTGCTGACTATACAACATAGCAGTTAGAAAACATAATGCAAAAACAATTATCAATAAGCATATTATACATACATTGCTAAACCATATGGATATTATACTTTATGTAGACATTTTTTTTTTCTAGATCAAAGAAGAAGATCAAATTCTCTGTTTAACCCCTTGGGGTGCAGAGTATTTAGAAGCCAGATCCATTTTGCTTCTCGGTTAAGGAGGTCCCTATGTCTGCCACCCCCTCTAAGTCTCTTGGGGGCACTGTAAATTATCATATACCTTAGCTGATTGGCCTGGTGACCCATCTCAGCAAAAAGTGCTGGGACTGTTAGATGTAACATCTTATCATTATGAATGGTCGACTTATGTTGAAAGATGCGATCTCTTATCTTTTGTGTCATCTCGCCAACATATAGTAGCCCACATGGGCACTTAAGCGCATAAATAACATAAGTCGAGTCACACGTGTCATACCCTTTAATCTGGTACTTTCTCCCCGTGTGTGGATGGGAGATCACTCCCCCCTTGATGATATTGTTACATTGGGCACACCCTAAGCATGGTAATGTGCCCTCCTTAGGGGTCACAAAAAATTGTCGTTGAGTGCCACTACTAGGCTTAACTGATATGGCATGAACCAATTTTCTGCCTATTGTATTGCCCCTTCAATAGGAGGCTCTGGGAACTTCCTTAAATTCTTTGATCTTTGGGCAAGTCTCCCGTAGAAGGTACCAGTGTTTTTTAATGATGTTATAAACGTTCCTGCTCAATGTATTATATGAGCTAACAAAATTCAATCTAGTCTGTTTAGATGTGTTTTTTTTGTAGGTATGTTTTGTCTGACTGGGCGATTTTTTAGAGAGTTCTCAATTAGATCCGGTTCAAGAGCATCATAGCCCCTGCTAACAAATTTGCTCTTCATGTTCTCGGACCTGTCTTGTCTAATGAGAGGGTCTGACACTATTCTCTCTATTCTCAGTAGTTGTGCTGTGGGCACACTTTGAAAGACTCGTGGGGGATGGAAGCTGTTCCTATGTAAAAGTGTGTTCCTATCTGATGGCTTCACAAAAAGGTCTGTAGCTAGTCCGCCATCCTTTTTATAGACCATAGTATCCAGGAATTCCACTCTCTGCATATCCATTTTGCTACTGAATTTCAAAATATATATAAAAATCCCACTAGAAGATGCACTCTCACCAACTGTAGACAGCTGCCAGGATGCTGTAGCAAATATAAAAAAATACCAATATAAATATAAAATGGAAGTCATGGAACAGAGTTTAATATCACTGACTCATTACATCCCTTCTTACCATTATAACTTGTGCAGAGGGTCCAACTATACAAATAAATATATAAACCTGTGAAAAAGGGTCAGACGATAATCCCAACGGCCTTCCCCAGTGTGTACAAGGGGTTTATAGCCTCATACAAGCAGCACACACCTCTACATCGTGCAGAGTGTCAGACCATACAAAGTATTTGCCTGGGACACATATTCACACACACCATGGAGGAGGGGGTGTAGCCTCATGCAACACTTTCTGCCTTCCAGGAAGCTCACTCCCCATTACTGTACAATGGATGCTGGGAATTAGAGTCCAGAACTGAAGAATCACAAAACTGAGAATTTAATGTGGGTGGTGACCCAAATAAAGTGGTGGGTGACTCTTATCTATTTAATACAGAACCTTTGTGTATTTAACCTCTTAAGGACATATGACGGAATTTTTCCGTCATAAAACAATTGAGCAAACTGAAAGCTGTGTCCTTAAAGGGTTAAAGAGGTTTGTGAGATGCAAAGATAGAGAAAGCATTACATCTCATAAGCTGTAGCCTCGCCATTTTAGTAAATCTGTTCCATTGTGCACCATACCCATTTAAGGAATTATAGTGCAATTCATGCTAGCACTATCAACCTTGCAAGTATGTGTTTATCCCCCACAAAGAGCTTAAAGTGAGAGAACTCCTGGTCCTGTGTGGACATTGCTAGTGAGCTAGTTGTCAAAATAGAGCAATTTTTTTTTTCACTATAATGTCCCTTTAATACCTGCAGCTATAAATAATAAAATATGCAAACCATGCTGTGTTAATCCACTGACACCTCGTACAATGCAAATACATTTTGTTGTATTAAAATATTAAAAATGTGGCTGAAACAATAAATTTACTTGGTAGAGAATTGTGTTATTTTGTAAAAACAATTAACAATTTACACTGCAAAAATACCAGCAGCAAGTCTGCCAGTTGTGAAAAACATTATTTTCCAAAGTTGGCTGCGTTTTAACCTATTTTCTTCATTTAGCTATTAATAGCTTCCAAACTCACAGGGTTCTGTACAATTATACAGGCAAAACTGGCTGACAGTGAGGTCTGCAGTGCAAACTCTGGCCTAGATTTGGAGTTTTGTCGGTAACGACCCGAAAAACTAACGCCGGCTTTTTTCTGGACGCACCATAAAAATAACTCTGGTATCGAGAGTCCACATAAAGGCTGCGTTAGGCTCCAAAAAAGGAGCGTAGAGCATTTTTAACGCAGCTTCAACTCTCGATACCAGAGTTGCTTACGGACGCGGCCAGCCTCAAAAACGTGCTCGTGCACGATTCCCCCATAGGAAACAATGGGGCTGTTTGAGCTGAAAAAAAAACAAACACCTGCAAAAAAGCCGCGTTCAGCTCCTAACGCAGCCCCATTGTTTGCTATGCGGTAACCCTTCCTACGTCTGCACTTAACACTCTAACATGTACCCCGAGTCTAAACACCCCTAACCTTACACTTATTAACCCCTAATCTGCCGCCCCCGCTATCGCTGACCCCTGCATATTATTATTAACCCATAATCTGCCGCTCCGTAAACCGCCGCTACTTACATTATCCCTATGTACCCCTAATCTGCTGCCCCTAACACCGCCGACCCCTATATTATATTTATTAACCCCTAATCTGCCCCCCACAACGTCGCCTCCACCTGCCTACACTTATTAACCCCTAATCTGCCGACCGGACCTGAGCGCTACTATAATAAAGTTATTAACCCCTAATCCGCCTCACTAACCCTATCATAAATAGTATTAACCCCTAATCTGCCCTCCCTAACATCGCCGACACCTAACTTCAATTATTAACCCCTAATCTGCCGACCGAATCTCACCGCTATTCTAATAAATGTATTAACCCCTAAAGCTAAGTCTAACCCTAATACTAACACCCCCCTAAGTTAAATATAATTTAAATCTAACGAAATTAATTAACTCTTATTAAATAAATTATTCCAATTTAAAGCTAAATACTTACCTGTAAAATAAATCCTTATATAGCTACAATATAAATTATAATTATATTATAGCTATTTTAGGATTTATATTTATTTTACAGGTAACTTTGTATTTATTTTAACCAGGTACAATAGCTATTAAATAGTTAAGAACTATTTAATAGCTAAAATAGTTAAAATAATTACAAATTTACCTGTAAAAGAAATCCTAACCTAAGTTACAAATAAACCTAACACTAGACTATCAATAAATTAATTAAATAAACTACCTACAATTACCTACAATTAACCTAACACTACACTATCAATAAATTAATTAAATACAATTGCTACAAATAAATACAATTAAATAAACTAGCTAAAGTACAAAAAATAAAAAAGAACTAAGTTACAAAAAATAAAAAAATATTTACAAACATAAGAAAAATATTACAACAATTTTAAACTAATTACACCTACTCTAAGCCCCCTAATAAAATAACAAAGCCCCCCAAAATAAAAAAATGCCCTACCCTATTCTAAATTACTAAAGTTCAAAGCTCTTTTACCTTACCAGCCCTGAACAGGGCCCTTTGCGGGGCATGCCCCAAGAAATTCAGCTCTTTTGCCTGTAAAAAAAAACATACAATACCCCCCCCAATATTACAACCCACCACCCACATACCCCTAATCTAACCCAAACCCCCCTTAAATAAACCTAACACTAAGCCCTTGAAGATCATCCTACCTTGTCTTCACCATACCAGGTTCACCGATCGGTCCAGAAGAGCTCCTCCGATGTCCTGATCCAAGCCCAAGCGGGGGGCTGAAGAGGTCCATGATCCGGCTGAAGTCTTCATCCAAGCGGGCCAGAAGAGGTCTTCCATCCGATTGAAGTCTTCATCCAAGCGGCATCCATCCGGAGCGAAGCGGCAGCATCCTGAAGACCTCCACCGCGGAACATCCATCCTGGCCGACGACTGAACGACGAATGACGGTTCCTTTAAATGACGTCATCCAAGATGGCGTCCCTCGAATTCCGATTGGCTGATAGGATTCTATCAGCCAATCGGAATTAAGGTAGGAATATTCTGATTGGCTGATGGAATCAGCCAATCAGAATCAAGTTCAATCCGATTGGCTGATCCAATCAGCCAATCAGATTGAGCTTGCATTCTATTGGCTGATCGGAACAGCCAATAGAATGCGAGCTCAATCTGATTGGCTGATCGGATCAGCCAATCGGATTGAACTTGATTCTGATTGGCTGATTCCATCAGCCAATCAGAATATTCCTACCTTAATTCCGATTGGCTGATAGAATCCTATCAGCCAATCGGAATTCGAGGGACGCCATCTTGGATGACGTCATTTAAAGGAACCGTCATTCATCGTTCAGTCGTCGGCCAGGATGGATGTTCCGCGGTGGAGGTCTTCAGGATGCTGCTGCTTCGCTCCGGATGGATGCCGCTTGGATGAAGACTTCAATCGGATGGAAGACCTCTTCTGGCCCGCTTGGATGAAGACTTCAGCCGGATCATGGACCTCTTCAGCCCCCCGCTTGGGCTTGGATCAGGACATCGGAGGAGCTCTTCTGGACCGATCGGTGAACCTGGTATGGTGAAGACAAGGTAGGATGATCTTCAGGGGCTTAGTGTTAGGTTTATTTAAGGGGGGTTTGGGTTAGATTAGGGGTATGTGGGTGGTGGGTTGTAATGTTGGGGGGGGGGTATTGTATGTTTTTTTTTACAGGCAAAAGAGCTGAATTTCTTGGGGCATGCCCCGCAAAGGGCCCTGTTCAGGGCTGGTAAGGTAAAAGAGCTTTGAACTTTAGTAATTTAGAATAGGGTAGGGCATTTTTTTATTTTGGGGGGCTTTGTTATTTTATTAGGGGGCTTAGAGTAGGTGTAATTAGTTTAAAATTGTTGTAATATTTTTCTTATGTTTGTAAATATTTTTTTATTTTTTGTAACTTAGTTCTTTTTTATTTTTTGTACTTTAGCTAGTTTATTTAATTGTATTTATTTGTAGCAATTGTATTTAATTAATTTATTGATAGTGTAGTGTTAGGTTAATTGTAGGTAATTGTAGGTAGTTTATTTAATTAATTTATTGATAGTCTAGTGTTAGGTTTATTTGTAACTTAGGTTAGGATTTCTTTTACAGGTAAATTTGTAATTATTTTAACTATTTTAGCTATTAAATAGTTCTTAACTATTTAATAGCTATTGTACCTGGTTAAAATAAATACAAAGTTACCTGTAAAATAAATATAAATCCTAAAATAGCTATAATATAATTATAATTTATATTGTAGCTATATTAGGATTTATTTTACAGGTAAGTATTTAGCTTTAAATTGGAATAATTTATTTAATAAGAGTTAATTAATTTCGTTAGATTTAAATTATATTTAACTTAGGGGGGTGTTAGTATTAGGGTTAGACTTACCTTTAGGGGTTAATACATTTATTAGAATAGCGGCGAGATTCGGTCGGCAGATTAGGGGTTAATAATTGAAGTTAGGTGTCGGCGATGTTAGGGAGGGCAGATTAGGGGTTAATACTATTTATGATAGGGTTAGTGAGGCGGATTAGGGGTTAATAACTTTATTATAGTAGCGCTCAGGTCCGGTCGGCAGATTAGGGGTTAATAAGTGTAGGCAGGTGGAGGCGACGTTGTGGGGGGCAGATTAGGGGTTAATAAATATAATATAGGGGTCGGCGGTGTTAGGGGCAGCAGATTAGGGGTACATAAGGATAACGTAGGTGGCGGCGCTTTGCGGTCGGCAGATTAGGGGTTAATAAGTGTAGGCAGGTGGAGGCGACGTTGAGGGGGGCAGATTAGGGGTTAATAAATATAATACAGGGGTCGGCGGTGTTAGGGGCAGCAGATTAGGGGTACATAAGGATAACGTAGGTGGCGGTCGGCAGATTAGGGGTTACATTTTTTTTCGAGTATCTGCGATGTGGGGGGACCTCGGTTTAGGGGTACATAGGTAGTTTATGGGTGTTAGTGTACTTTAGAGCACAGTAGTTAAGAGCTTTATAAACCGGCGTTAGCCCAGAAAGCTCTTAACTACTGACTTTTTTCCTGCGGCTGGAGTTTTGTCGTTAGATGTCTAACGCTCACTTCAGAAACGACTCTAAATACCGGAGTTAGAAAAATCCCATTGAAAAGATAGGATACGCAATTTACGTAAGGGGATCTGCGGTATGGAAAAGTCGCGGCTGGAAAGTGAGCGTTAGACCCTATTTTGAGTGACTCCAAATACCGGCGGTAGCCTAAAACCAGCGTTAGGAGCCTCTAACGCTGGTTTTCACGGCTAACGCCAAACTCTAAATCTAGGCCTCTCTCTGGCAGGCAAAGGGTTAATTGGACATCTTAACGCCAATAACAATTTAGATTATTTCATTTTTGTATACTGATTCTAAACACATTTTTTAAAGGGACAGTAAAGTCAAAAGTAAACATTCATGATTCAGATAGAGCATGACATATTATAAACTACTTTCCAATTTACTTCTATTATCAACTTTGCTTTGTTTTCTTGGTATTCTTTGTTAAATAGTAAATCCAGGTAGGCTGATGGGAGTTTAGGAGGGTCTTTAGTACTCTATGGCAGTAAAGTTTGCTACTATATATTTCATTGCTACAAACAATGGTGCAAACACGGCTGCTATACAGCTAAATACACATGCATACTCCTAAGCCTCACCCAAGATTACTCTTTAACAAAGAATAGCAAAAGAACTAAGCAAAATTGATAATAGAAGTAAACTGGAAAGTTGTTTAAAATGTTGTCTTAATTGTATCATTAAATGCTGATGACCTATTGATTTTAGTAAGAAACTCAAACTGAAACTTTGCAAAAATGATTAACATTAGCAAATGTTTTGGAGAGATTTCAGTGTACAAAATAAATACCTCTAAAACAAGGGTTTTATGGATAAATCAAACCAGAAATACCAAACTAACGGCTAGATTTAGAGTTCTGCGGCCAAAGGGGTGCGTTAGCTAAGCGTGCTTTTTTTCACCCGCACCTTTTAAATACCGCTGGTATTTAGAGTTCACAGAAGGGCTGCGTTAGGCTCCAAAAAGGGAGCGTATAGCATATTTACCGCCACTGCAACTCTAAATACCAGCGGTGCTTACGGACGCGGCCAGCTTCAAAAACGTGCTCGTGCACGATTCCCCCATAGGAAACTAATGCAGCCCCATTGTTTCCTATGGGGAAACACTTCCTAAGTCTGCACCTAACACCCTAACATGAACCCCGAGTCTAAACACCCCTAACCTTACACTTATTAACCCCTAATCTGCTGACCCCCTATCGCTGACCCCTGCATATTATTATTAACCCCTAATCTGCCGCTCCGTACACCGCCGCAACCTACGTTATCCCTATGTACCTCTAATCTGCTGCCCTTAACACCGCCGACCCCTATATTATATTTATTAACCCCTAATCTGCCGCCCCCAACGTCGCCGCCACCTACCTACAATTATTAACCCCTAATCTGCCGACCGGGCCTCACCGCTACTATAATAAATTTATTAACCCCTAATCCGCCTCACTAACCCTATAATAAATAGTATTAACCCCTAAT
Source organism: Bombina bombina (assembly GCF_027579735.1). Lineage (NCBI taxonomy): Eukaryota > Metazoa > Chordata > Amphibia > Anura > Bombinatoridae > Bombina > Bombina bombina. Next base: position 317,166,805 of record NC_069504.1, on the reverse strand, counting down.
CTGCCCTCCCTAACATCGCCGACACCTAACTTCAAGTATTAACCCCTAATCTGCCGACCGGACCTTACCGCTACTCTAATACATTTATTAACCCCTAAAGCTAAGTCTAACTTTGACCCTAACACCCCCCTAAGTTAAATATAATTTAAATCTAACAAAATAATTTAACTCTTATTAAATAAATTATTCCTATTTAAAGCTAAATACTTACCTGTAAAATAAACCCTAATATAGCTACAATATAAATTATAATTATATTGTAGCTATTTTAGGATTTATATTTATATTTAGGTTAGGATTTATTTTACAGGTAATTTTGTAATTATTTTAACCAGGTACAATAGCTATTAAATAGTTAATAACTATTTAATAGTTACCTAGTTAAAATAATTACAAAATTACCTGTAAAATAAATCCTAACCTAAGTTACAATTAAACCTAACACTACACTATCAATAAATTAATTAAATACAATACCTACAAATAAATACAATTAAATAAACTAACTAAAGTACAAAAAATAAAAAAGAACTAAGTTACAAAAAATAAAAAAATATTTACAAACATTAGAAAAATATTACAACAATTTTAAACTAATTACACCTACTCTAAGCCCCCTAATAAAATAACAAAGCCCCCCAAAATAAAAAAATGCCCTACCCTATTCTAAAATTAAAATAGAAAAGCTCTTTTACCTTACCAGCCTTCAGCCAATCAGATTGAGCTCGCATTCTATTGGCTGATCGGAACAGCCAATAGAATGCGAGCTCAATCTGATTGGCTGATTGGATCAGCCAATCGGATTGAACTTGAATCTGATTGGCTGATTCCATCAGCCAATCAGAATTTTCCTACCTTAATTCCGACTGGCTGATAGAATCCTATCAGCCAATCGGAATTCGAGGGACGCCATCTTGGATGACGTCCCTTAAAGGAACCTTCATTCGTCTAGTAGTCGGAAGAAGAGGATGGATCCGCGCCGGATGTCTTCAAGATGGAGCCGGTCGTCATCGGATGGAAGAACATAGAAGATGCGGCTTGGATGAAGATGTTTGCCGGTCCGGATCGACTCTTCTGCCCGGATAGGATGAAGACTTCTGCCCGAAGATGGAATTCTTTAGCCGCCGCTTGGATCCAGACTTCAGCCGGAGGATGGACGTCACTCTTCAGCCCCCGCTTGGGCTTGGATGAAGATTTTGGAGGCTCTTCTGGACAGATCGGGACCCGGTGTGGTGAAGACAAGGTAGGGAGATCTTCAGGGGCTTAGTGTTAGGTTTATTTAAGGGGGGTTTGGGTTAGATTAGGGGTATGTGGGTGGTGGGTTGTAATGTTGGGGGGGGGTATTGTATGTTTTTTTTTACAGGCAAAAGAGCTGAATTCTTTGGGGCATGCCCCACAAAGGGCCCTTTTAAGGGCTGGTAAGGTAAAAGAGCTTTTCTATTTTAATTTTAGAATAGGGTAGGGCATTTTTTTTATTTTGGGGGGCTTTGTTATTTTATTAGGGGGCTTAGAGTAGGTGTAATTAGTTTAAAATTGTTGTAATATTTTTCTAATGTTTGTAAATATTTTTTTATTTTTTGTAACTTAGTTCTTTTTTATTTTTTGTACTTTAGTTAGTTTATTTCATTGTATTTATTTGTAGGTATTGTATTTAATTAATTTATTGATAGTGTAGTGTTAGGTTTAATTGTAGATAATTGTAGGTATTTTATTTAAGTAATTTATTGATAGTGTAGTGTTAGGTTTATTTGTAACTTAGGTTAGGATTTATTTTACAGGTAATTTTGTAATTATTTTAACTAGGTAGCTATTAAATAGTTATTAACTATTTAATAGCTATTGTACCTGCTTAAAATAAATACAAAGTTGCCTGTAAAATAAATATTAATCTTAAAATAGCTACAATATAATTATAATTTATATTGTAGCTATATTAGGATTTATTTTACAGGTAAGTATTTAGCTTTAAATAGGAATAATTTATTTAATAAGAGTTAATTTATTTTGTTAGATTTAACTTATATTTAACTTAGGGGGGTGTTAGTGTTAGGGTTAGACTTAGCTTTAGGGGTTAATACATTTATTATAGTAGCGGTGTGGTCCGGTCGGCAGATTAGGGGTTAATTATTGTAGGTAGCTGGCGGCGACGTTGTGGGGGGCAGATTAGGGGTTAATAAATATTATATAGGGGTCGGCGGTGTTAGGGGCAGCAGATTAGGGGTTCATAGGGATAACGTAGGTGGCGGCGGTGTGCGGTCGGCAGATTAGGGGTTAAAATTTTTTAATAGGGTGGCGGCGATGTGGGGGGACCTCAGTTTAGGGGTGCATAGGTAGTTTATGGGTGTTAGTGTACTTTAGAGCACAGTAGTGAAGAGCTTTATGAACCGGCGTTAGCCCAGAAAGCTCTTAACTCCTGACTTTTTTCTGCGGCTGGAGTTTTGTCGTTAGATTTCTAATGCTCGCTTCAGCCACGACTCTAAATACCAGCGTTAGAAAGATCCCATTGAAAAGATAGGATACGCAATTGACGTAAGGGGATCTGCGGTATGGAAAAGTCGCGGCTGGAAAGTGAGCGTTAGACCCTTTCCTGACTGACTCTAAATACCAGCGGTAGCCCAAAACCAGCGTTAGGAGCCTCTAACGCTGGTTTTGATGGCTAACGCCAAACTCTAAATCTAGCCGTAACTAATTAAGTTAAAGAAGTTAAATCACTTTTAACTTACACGGGTATAAATATTTCTACCTCATCCAATTCTTGGCATGACTTACATTTCAAGAAACTAATTACAGATTTAATAGATGATTTTAGAAAATTGTCTATATTTCCACTATTTCTGACGGGCCTAATAAACCTATTTAAAATGACCATCGGCTAGATTTAGAGTTCTGCGGCCAAAGGGGTGCGTTAGCTACGCGTGCTTTTTTTCGCCCGCACCTTTTAAATACCGCTGGTATTTAGAGTTCACAGAAGGGCTGCGTTAGGCTCCAAAAAGGGAGCGTATAGCATAATTTACCGCCACTACAACTCTAAATTCCAGCGGTGCTTACGGACGCGGCCAGCTTCAATAACGTGCTCGTGCACGATTCCCCCATAGGAAACAATGGGGCTGTTTGAGCTGAAAAAAACACCTGCAAAAAAGCAGCGTTCAGCTCCTAACGCAGCCCCATTGTTTCCTATGGGGAAACACTTCGTAAGTCTGCACCTAACACCCTAACATGAACCCCGAGTCTAAACACCCCTAACCTTACACTTATTAACCCCTAATCTGCTGACCCCGCTATTGCTGACCCCTGCATATTATTATTAACCCCTAATCTGCCGCTCCGTACACCGCTGCAACCCCGTTATCCCTATGTACCCCTATATTATATTTATTAACCCCTAATCTGCTGCCCCCAACGTTGCCTCCACCTACCTACAATAATTAACCCCTAATCTGCCGACCGGATCTCACCGCTACTCTAATAAATGTATTAACCCCTAAAGCTAAGTCTAACCCTAACACTAACACCCCCCTAAGTTAAATATAATTTAAATCTAACGAAATAAATTAACTCTTATTAAATAAATTATTCCTATTTAAAGCTAAATACTTACCTGTAAAATAAACCCTAATATAGCTACAATATAAATTATAATTATATTGTAGCTATTTTAGGATTAATATTTATTTCATAGGCAACTTTGTAATTATTTTAACCAGGTACAATAGCTATTAAATAGTTAATAACTATTTAATAGCTACCTAGTTAAAATAATTACAAAATTACCTGTAAAATAAATCCTAACCTAAGTTACAATTAAACCTAACACTACACTATCAATAAATAAATTAAATAAACTACCTACAATTATCTACAATTAAACCTAACACTACACTATCAATAAATTAATTAAATACAATACCTACAAATAAATACAATGAAATAAACTAACTAAAGTACAAAAAAATAAAAAAGAACTAAGTTACAAAAAATAAAAAAATATTTACAAACATTAGAAAAATATTACAACAATTTTAAACTAATTACACCTACTCTAAGCCCCCTAATAAAATAACAAAGACCCCCAAAATAAAAAAATGCCCTACCCTATTCTAAAATTAAAATAGAAAAGCTCTTTTACCTTACCAGCCCTGAAAAGGGCCCTTTGCGGGGCATGCCCCAAAGAATTCAGCTCTTTTGCCTGTAAAAAAAACATACAATACCCCCCCCCCAACATTACAACCCACCACCCACATACTCCTAATCTAACCCAAACCCCCCTTAAATAAACCTAACACTAAGCCCCTGAAGATCTCCCTACCTTGTCTTCACCACGCCGGGTTCACCGATCGATCCAGAAGAGCCTCCAATGTCTTTATCCAAGCCCAAGCGGGGGGCTGAAGACATCCATCCTCCGGCTGAAGTCTTGATCCAAGCGGGCAGAAGAGGACATCCGGACCGGCAAACATCTTCATCCAAGCCGCATCTTCTATGTTCTTCCATCCGATGACGGCTGATCTTCAAGACCTCCACCGCGGATCCATCCTCTTCATCCGACGACTAGACGAATGAAGGTTCCTTTAAGGGACGTCATCCAAGATGGTGTCCCTCAAATTCCGATTGGCTGATAGGATTCTATCAGCCAATCGGAATTAAGGTAGGAAAAGTCTGATTGGCTGATGGAATCAGCCAATCAGATTCAAGTTCAATTTGATTGGCTGATCCGATCAGCCAATCAGATTGAGCTGGCATTCTATTGGCTGATCGGAACAGCCAATAGAATGCGATCTCAATCTGATTGGCTGATTGGATCAGCCAATCGGATTGAACTTGAATCTGATTGGCTGATTCCATCAGCCAATCAGAATTTTCCTACCTTAATTCCGATTGGCTGATAGAATCCTATCAGCCAATCGGAATTCAAGGGACGCCATCTTGGATGACGTCCCTTAAAGGAACCTTCATTCGTCGTCTAGTCGTCGGAAGAAGAGGATGGATCCGCGGTGGAGGTCTTGAAGATCAGCCGGTCGTCATCGGATGGAAGAACATAGAAGATGCGGCTTGGATGAAGATGTTTGCCGTTCCGGATGTCCTCTTCTGCCCGCTTGGATCAAGACTTCAGCCGGAGGATGGATGTCTTCAGCCCCCCGCTTGGGCTTGGATCAAGACATCGGAGCCTGGACGGATCGCTGATACCCGGTGTGGTGAAGATAAGGTAGGAAGATCTTCAGGGGCTTAGTGTTAGGTTTATTTAAGGGGGGTTTGGGTTAGATTAGGGGTATGTGGGTGGTGGGTTGTAATGTTGGGGGGGGGTATTGTATGTTTTTTTTCCAGGCAAAAGAGCTGAATTCTTTGGGGCATGCCCCGCAAATGGCCCTTTTAAGGGCTGGTAAGGTAAAAGAGCTTTTCAATTTGTATTTTAGAATAGGGTAGGGCATTTTTTTATTTTGGGGGGCTTTGTTATTTTATTAGGGGGCTTAGAGTAGGTGTAATTAGTTTAAAATTGTTGTAATATTTTTCTAATGTTTGTAAATATTTTTTTATTTTTTGTAACTTAGTTCTTTTTTATTTTTTGTACTTTAGTTAGTTTATTTAATTGTATTTATTTGTAGGTATTGTATTTAATTAATTTATTGATAGTGTAGTGTTAGGTTTAATTGTAGATAATTGTAGGTAGTTTATTTAATTAATTTATTGCTAGTGTAGCGTTAGGTTTAATTGTAACTAAGGTTAGGATTTATTTTACTGGTAATTTTGTAATTATTTTAACTAGGTAACTATTAAATAGTTCTTAACTATTTAATAGCTATTGTACCTGGTTAAAATAATTACAAAGTTGCCTGTAAAATAAATATTAATCCTAAAATAGCTACAATATAATTATAATTTATATTGTAGCTATATTAGGGTTTATTTTACAGGTAAGTATTCAGTTTTAAATAGGAATAATTTATTTAATAAGAGTTAATTTATTTCGTTAGATTTAAATTATATTTAATTTAGGGGGGTGTTAGTGTTAGGGTTAGACTTAGCTTTAGGGGTTAATACATTTATTAGAGTAGCAGTGAGGTACGGTCGGCAGATTAGGGGTTAATGCTTGAAGTTAGGTGGCGGCGATATTAGGGAGGGCAGATTAGGGGTTAATACTATTTATTATAGGGTTATTGAGGCGGGAGTGAGGCGGATTAGGGGTTAATACATTTATTATAGTAGCGGTGAAGTCCGGTTGGCAGATTAGGGGTTAATAAGTGTAGGTAGGTGGAGGCGACATTGGGGGTGGCAGATTAGGGGTTAATAAATATTATGTAGGTGTCGGCGGTATTAGGGGAAGCAGATTAGGGGTACATAGGGATAACGTAGGTGGCGGCGGTGTGCGTTCGGCAGATTAGGGGTTAAAAAAATTTAATAGAGTGGCGGCGATGTGGGGGGACCTCGGTTTAGGGGTGCATAGGTAGTTTATGGGTGTTAGTGTACTTTAGAGCACAGTAGTTAAGAGCTTTATAAACCGGCGTTAGCCCAGAAAGCTCTTAACTACTGACTTTTTTCTGCGGCTGGAGATTTGTCGTTAGATTTCTAACGCTCACTTCAGCCAAGACTCTAAATACCGGCGTTAGAAAGATCCCATAGAAAAGATAAGATACGCAAATGGCGTAGGGGGATCTGCGGTATTGAAAAGTCGCGGCTGCAAAGTGAGCGTTAGACCCTTTCCTGACTGACTCCAAATACCAGCGGTAGCCCAAAACCAGCATTAGGAGCCTCTAACGCTGGTTTTGACGGCTACCGCCAAACTCTAAATCTAGCCGCATGTTTCCTAAGCTGCTGTAAATCATGCAAAATGTTCCACTTATTATTAGAAATATGATATTAAACATATAAATAAAGCCATGAAGAATTTTATCGGGGATAAAAAGAAACCAAGAATAAATACTATAAGGTTATACTTAAAATTGGAGCATGGAGAACTTATGTCGCCTAATTTGGAATAGTATTCATGATACCGTTGTAGATTGGTTGACATTGACAGGTCATTTTTCAATTCTAGACGTAGAAAGAGAATTAGCCAAACCATATTATTTAAAAGCAAATCATCACACTAAATTAAACAAACTTCCTAATAGAATTACCTAGTATTTTGGTTAATTTAGTGGGTGTTAGGTTAGGGGACTTAGTAATTAAATTAGTTATTTGTGTTGTGGGGGGTTGGCAGTTTAGGAGTTAATAGGTTAATTAGGTTTGTTTGCGATGTGGGGGTTTGGTGGTCTAGGGGTTAATAGGTTAATTAGGTTTATTGCAATGTGGGGGGTTGGCGGTTTAGGAGTTAATAGGTTAATTAGATTTATTGTGATGTGGGGGTTTGGCGGTTTAGGAGTTAATAGGTTAATTAGGTTTATTGCGATGTGGGGGTTTGGTGGTTTAGGGGTTAATATTTTAAATGTTATTTGCGGATTAGAGGTTAATTACTTTATTATTTTGCGATGTGGGGGTTGGCAGTTTAGGTGTTTGTTAATACTTCATGTGGGAAGTTAGGTTTTTTTTGTTATACTTCGTGCGGGCGGTTAGGTGTTTTTTTTTTATTTCTTGCGGGCGGTTACATTTTTTTTCGTTGTTTCGTGCGGGCGGTTGCGTGTTTTTTTTAAGACTTTGTTTTTGGCTGCGCACGCAGACAACATTCCTTTGAGGATGCGTGCGCAACTGGCGACGACGACGGACACGTTACAAACGCGATTAAAGTATAGATACTTTTTACCTCTGTGATTACCTTGTATCTTAGCATCTTCTAACAGCCCCCTGATCACATGACTTTTTATTTATTATCTATTGACTTGCGCGTGGGCGTGAGCACAATGTTATCTATATGGCCCACATGAACTAGCAGTCTCCTGTTGTGAAAAGCAAATAAAAAAGCATGTGATAAGAGGCCATCTGTAGTGGCTTAGAAACAGGCAGAAATGTAGAGGTTTAAATGTTATAAAGTATAGTAATATAACAATCTTGGTTGTGCAAAGCTGGGGAATGGGTAGTAAAGGCGTTATCTATCTTTTTAAACAATAAAAATTTTGGGGTTGACTGTGGCCTCTAGTTATCAAGGTCTGGCGGGCCTGATCCGACACTGCGGATCAGGTCCGCCAGACCTCGCTGAATACGCTCGCTGAATACGGCGAGCAATACGCTCGCCGTATTCAGCATTGCACCAACATCTCACAAGAGCTGCTGGTGCAACGCCGCCCCCTGCAGACTCGCGGCCAATTGGCCGCCAGCAGGGGGTGTCAATCAACCCGATCGTACTCGATCGGGTTGATTTCCGGCGATGTCTGTCTGCCTGCTCAGAGCAAGTGGACAGGTTATGGAGCAGCGGTCTTTGTGACTGCTGCTTCATAACTGCTGTTTCTGGCGAGTCTGATGACTCGCCAGAAACATGGGGCATCAAGCTCCATTCGGAGCTTGATACATATGCCCCTGTGCCTTTAATAATGGGAAGAATTAGTGTCCTTGTTTTTTTTTTTATTAGATTCTGACTTATGGACTTTTATAAGATTTGTATGATTTTGTTATTTGTTCTTTTATTTTTCTCTTGTGCCTCAACACAGGAGTGTCAGTTTCATGTAGACACTAATAACCAGTGATTTCTTGCTTGGGAGCTGTAATACTTGAGGTTTAACAAAGGATAGCAAACTAACTAAGCATAGTTGATAATAGAAGTAAACTGAAAGTTGTTTCAAATGTTGTGTTCTATCCAATCCATTTATGTTTAATTTTGACTTACTGTCTCTTTCTTAAGTCATATTTGAATACTGTAAACATTACAGAGTCTGAATAATACACAGCCGGTGAACCAATAAGAAGTGTCTGTTGCATGTAGACAATACTCACCAGTGATTTCTTGCTTGGGAGCTGTAATGCTTGAGATTTCTGAGTGTGAGCTTGCCTATGTGTTAACCTCTTGCAAATAACAAGTCAAGTGCAAACATCATTGGAGTGCAATCCATAATGTTTGCATTACGTCCATGGTTAATATTCATTGTGCATGCTACACCATTTATGGCAGATAGCACAGCTGCTTAATGTTTTCTATGAGGGTATGTACTAAAGTTCATGTTGAATAACACTTAAGCACAAAGCTGATGGAGCATAACAATTCTGCTCGAGTAGTAATGATTTTTTTTAAGTTCTTTGCTATACACTATGAATGCACACAACATTCACTTAATACAAGTTTTCTAAAAGAATTAAAACAAGAAAGCCATATTTTGAATGCCACACAAGCTCAACACTTGGGGGTATATTTAATATAGTGCGAGCAGACATGCTACGCTGTCGGCATTTATCATTGCAAAAGCAGTTCTTATGAACTGCTGGTGCAATGCCGCCCCCTGCAGATTCACGGCCGATAGCAGGGGTGTCAATGAACCTAATCGTATGAGATTGGGTTGATTTCTGTACGTGGCCTCAGAGCAGGCAGACAAGTTATGGAACAGCGGTTTTTAACTTGATAAATCGGCCCCTTAAACTTCAACGATTGCAATGATAAAGCTACTACTGTCTCATATTAAGTGCCAGATTACAAGTAAAGCAGTATAACGCTCCCACAATAACTCCGCTAGAAGTACGCTTTTTGTGTGCATCGGTTAGCGCTTGTATTATACGTTGAAAATACATATATTCACACATAAATACAGGGAGTGCAGAATTATTAGGCAAATGAGTATTTTGACCACATCATCCTCTTTATGCATGTTGTCTTACTCCAAGCTGTATAGGCTCGAAAGCCTACTACCAATTAAGCATATTAGGTGATGTGCATCTCTGTAATGAGAAGGGGTGTGGTCTAATGACATCAACACCCTATATCAGGTGTGCATAATTATTAGGCAACTTCCTTTCCTTTGGCAAAATGGGTCAAAAGAAGGACTTGACAGGCTCAGAAAAGTCAAAAATAGTGAGATATCTTGCAGAGGGATGCAGCACTCTTAAAATTGCAAAGCTTCTGAAGCGTGATCATCGAACAATCAAGCGTTTCATTCAAAATAGTCAACAGGGTCGCAAGAAGCGTGTGGAAAAACCAAGGCGCAAAATAACTGCCCATGAACTGAGAAAAGTCAAGCGTGCAGCTGCCAAGATGCCACTTGCCACCAGTTTGGCCATATTTCAGAGCTGCAACATCACTGGAGTGCCCAAAAGCACAAGGTGTGCAATACTCAGAGACATGGCCAAGGTAAGAAAGGCTGAAAGACGACCACCACTGAACAAGACACACAAGCTGAAACGTCAAGACTGGGCCAAGAAATATCTCAAGACTGATTTTTCTAAGGTTTTATGGACTGATGAAATGAGAGTGAGTCTTGATGGGCCAGATGGATGGGCCCGTGGCTGTATTGGTAAAGGGCAGAGAGCTCCAGTCCGACTCAGACGCCAGCAAGGTGGAGGTGGAGTACTGGTTTGGGCTGGTATCATCAAAGATGAGCTTGTGGGGCCTTTTCGGGTTGAGGATGGAGTCAAGCTCAACTCCCAGTCTTACTGCCAGTTTCTGGAAGACACCTTCTTCAAGCAGTGGTACAGGAAGAAGTCTGCATCCTTCAAGAAAAACATGATTTTCATGCAGGACAATGCTCCATCACACGCGTCCAAGTACTCCACAGCGTGGCTGGCAAGAAAGGGTATAAAAGAAGAAAATCTAATGACATGGCCTCCTTGTTCACCTGATCTGAACCCCATTGAGAACTTGTGGTCCATCATCAAATGTGAGATTTACAAGGAGGGAAAACAGTACACCTCTCTGAACAGTGTCTGGGAGGCTGTGGTTGCTGATGCACGCAATGTTGATGGTGAACAGATCAAAACACTGACAGAATCCATGGATGGCAGGCCTTTGAGTGTCCTTGCAAAGAAAGGTGGCTATATTGGTCACTGATTTGTTTTTGTTTTGTTTTTGAATGTCAGAAATGTATATTTGTGAATGTTGAGATGTTATATTGGTTGCACTGGTAAAAATAAATAATTGAAATGGGTATATATTTGTTTTTTTGTTAAGTTGCCTAATAATTATGCACAGTAATAGTCACCTGCACACACAGATATACCCCTAAAATAGCTAAAACTAAAAACAAACTAAAACCTACTTCCAAAAATATTCAGCTTTGATATTAATGAGTTTTTTGGGTTTATTGAGAACATGGTTGTCAATAATAAAATTAAAATTAATCCTCAAAAATACAACTTGCCTAATAATTCTGCACTCCCTGTATGTGCGAAAACACATATAAGCATATATATATATATATATATATATATATATATATATATATATATATAAGGAATCAAGCACTCTTTTAAAAATTTCTCTAAAATGTATAGCTAAATCAAATATATGAAATAAATCTCTGACCAGTACAATCACAGTAAACAATAAATGTTTTATTGATAATACAGAAATAAATTTATCCTAACTGTCCAAAGCGTAGCAAAAGGCTGAATGAATACAGGCCTCAGGTATATATTAACATCACAAAGTGTAATATGTTGAACAAACAACTTGGTACATGTGGCCAATTAAAACCATGAAGATGTGCACATCATAATCACAATGTTGGCAAGAATACAATCCAAAGTTACCTAGTACATTACTACACCCCGGCTGTACATGGTACCCAAGTCAATACAAGGGATAGTTACCGGACAGGTAAATTATAGGGATCTAAGTAATGGTAGGTGCTTTGAAAAGATTTCAGGAACAACAATAACGGCAGTATATCAGCAGTTACATAGAATTGCATACAAGTATGAAGAAGAGCTAATGCAGTGGTTATTAGCAATAAGATAGATAGTGGAACATATCAGATGAATCTTCCATAATAGATTGCCTAAACACAGCAGTTACATAGAAATACCTGCACATATATAGAGAAAATTCTTGCAAAAGATATATTGGTGAAAAAAAAAACAAATCACACCAGGATGACTTTCCACATATAGCGGTATTGTTTTCAGCACCAAACTTAGCATAAGTCCATAGGCATTCAAGATGGGATAAGTGCTGTCAAAGCTGCATGCATGTTAGTGAAGCATAGTATATGTTAGAGCTGCAGGTATTGTATAGGAAGCGGCAAGCCAGCCGAATAAGCAGCAAGAGTCAGTCCAGGCTAACCCCCCACATTCCGTATAAAAGCAGCTATATTCCTTTACTAAGCAGTATTCATGCACTTATCTGAATCAAATGATGTCCACAGTGGAGATCTGCTGTTTGTTACCAAGTTACCGGTTACCTCCTAGGATACTGCCTTATAAGTGAGTCCCATGAAAAAGTTTGCTAAGCCAGTCGGAGTTCCACACGCTGAGACGCTGCAGCGTGGTTAGACTGCGTGCCTACTTCCGGGTTGGTCACATGTGCGTCCGTGATCCAATGCCTACGATCTTGATCGTTTCACCCACAATGCCAAATGATAGACGGGGCTTCCTCAGGGTGGATGGATCATAGCCCTGCAGGGAGGGAATATATCCACAGAGACACCTCCCATATTTAACCAATTGTGTACCTTAATCTTGATGCTGTACAATGTATAACATATATACCATACCTAACTAATTAAAAAATAAAAATTATAAAAAAAAATAATAATAATAATAAATACCAAATTGATCATTGGCGTTCACAGTTAAATAGTAAAATTGAAAAGATGAGATAGATAATCCTTCATCAAAGTTAAAGCTAAGAGAGCAAAAAATGATTTTAGATAGCCATTATAAGGGATAATAAAGTAGTGAAGAACTAATAAATCTGCCTAATATAATTGAATACTATAACAGAAAGGGGCTTTTTTTAGATGAAACTAGCCATATCCAACTTTTCATTGAGACCTACTGGCGATAGAGTATTCAAAGTGAATATCCACTTACACTCTTTTTGGAGCAGACACTTATCGTTGTCCCCCCCTCTTCCATGCACAATACCTTTGTCTATACCTGTGAAGCGTAGACACCCTGGGTTGCTATTATGTATGGCTTGATAATGTCTCGCAATACTGCTAGATTGTATTTTACCTTTTATATCGTCCCTATGTTCCTTTATACGATCTTTAAAGATACGTTTCGTTTTGCCCACGTAAAACGCCGGGCAAGAACATTCCAGGAGATATACAACCCCTTCCGTATTGCAATTGAAGAAGTAATTAATCTGAAAAGATTTTTTACTATTGCCAGAGAACGTCTTGGTCCTTTTCATAAATTCGCATGTCACACACTTTCCACAAGGAAAGTTGCCATTTGGAATGTGCTTTTTAAGCCAATTTCCTTCTTTTTCTGTAGGTTTAAATTGGCTCAAGACCAAATTGTCTTTGAGATTTTTCGCTCTTTTTGCTGTGAGGCTGGGATAGGTCCCAACCTCTTCAGCAATATTGCCATCACTTAAAAGGATTGGCCAATGCTTATTAAGAACTGACTTAATGGTTTGCCAATGACAATTGTATGTTGTGGTTAGTCGTATTACTGACTTTGTTTGTTTAGTCTTCTTAAACAGGAGATCATCTCTTTCAATCTTTCTTGCGTGAGTCATTGCTTTTTTGATCTTACGCCGTGAATAGCCACGCTCCAGAAACCTGTCTTGCATGAATAATTTTTTATAGGGTCTGCACCACCTTAAAATAAAATAAAAACATTTTCAAAATTATGATTATTTTTTCTATAGAAAGAACCCATTTATAGTAGCCATTTGTCCCGTACTTCTTTTGTTTTTTTTGTTTTTATATATATATATATATATATATATATATATATATATATATATATATATATATATTTATTTATATATATATATAGTATATCTTTAGACATGTATTTGTATGCATCTCTATGTAAAAAACACTTGAGCCCTCATATCTTAACATTTTTGTGCAATCATTTTTTAAATAATTTTTATCAGAAAGTGTTATTATGCATGTAACTGAAATTTATTTTTAAAGTGTTTTGTGACACTTTTTGTTTTGCAAAATAGTGAAACAGAGATCTGGGCATATGCTATCCTGACGTACGTTAACTTAAATTGTGCTCAAGCGATTGTGTTTACTTTTAACTTGTAATACGAGCGATAAACCTGACGCGTGAAAACACCTGCGATAAACCCCTTTTTGCTTATGCATAACTGATAGTGCACCACTCGCAATCTGGCCCTCAATCTATAGGATGTGCTATAATTAGCAGGTGCATTAAAAATGGTTTGGTTAAACATTTTAACCAACAACTTTTTGTACCAAAACATTATTGTTTGCACAAAGTTAAGCACAAAATAAGGCAAAGCCTGTCATTTTTGCCTTAGAATTTACCATGAATCACACTAAGTGGCCGATTTATCATTTGTCTGGCAGACATGATACGCTAGCAGGGGGTGTCAATCAACCCGATCGAATGAGATTGGGCGGATTGATTTCCGCAATCTCAGAGGCAGCATACGAGTTAAGCAGCAGCGGTCTTAAGACCGCTGCTTCTTAACTCCTGGAAAACAGGGGGTATTTGTCCCCATTTGGGCCATGATAAATCGGCCCCTATGTTGTGTAGCTTGATAACACACCTTGCCAGTAGAACCTTCCTCTAAGATATAGAAACATAGATATTGACGGCAGATAAGAGCCATATGCCCAGCAAGTCTGCCCAATATTTCCCAAAAGTATAAACTTATCTAGTTCATAGGATAGCCTTATATGCTTGCCCCAGGAATTCTTAAAGTCCCCCACATATGTGAACGTAAAACCTTAACCTGCAAGCAACTCAACTGCCAATGCATCTTGGAAAGAGAACCTTGCAAGCTAGTAAGCTTGTATTTTATTTATTTTTTTACCAGATTTACAAATACTATTTTAAACTCAAAATTATAAAAAAAATTATATGGTAAATTTATTTCTAACATCTCACTATAACTCTTCAATAACACATTTTCTATTTTTGTTTTTGTTTTGTTTATTTAAGAAAAGGAAGACGTCTGCATATTTCAGGGAGTCACATTACTTCAGCCTGGTCAGTCGCTGATTCAGTATTTGGATGGAGAGCTTTGCTACACTGTACAGTGTTTATCTGAAATAGATCTCCAAACAGGATTCCATGCCATGGAAATGCTAACTGTGAACTGCTCAAAGAAGTGTGAAGTTGTACGTATTTAACACCATATTAGTAATTATTTGTGTTTTATTATAATCATTTTATTTTAATAGATGTTACAGTAAAATGAAAATGTGTAAAGTGACTTGTTTATAAAGTTCTCTGAATACAAATATGGAGCAACCACAGGGTAAAAAAACAACTTTGATTATCTACAGAGAAACCAACACATTTATTATTCTTAATATCTACATTTAATAGAAAAATAAGTTGATTATTTTGCCAAAGTCAGTAATGTATTCAAGTGACATGAAACCCAATATTGTATTTCATGATTCAGATAGAGCATACAATTTTTTTAAAAGAAGTTTCCGATTGAGCTTCTATTTTAAAATTGGCTTTGTTCTCATTGTAATCTTTGTTGAATGGCTTACCTAGGTAGGTAGTGTGCACATATCTAAAACACTATGACCTAGATTATGCGTGGTGCCTTAACTGTAGCGCACAAGTGATATAGGGTATTTTGCGGCTCTTTGCGCAATCAAATTTAATGCATGTGAGACAAAATAATTGCACAAAACACATTAAAAATACATTTAAAAGTACAGTTACAGTCATATTAAATTATTTTAAAAAATATTGCAATAAAAAGTCATAAAGGCTCAGGTGTTAAAAAAAATCATGCATATAGGGCTTTAACATAGAGATACTTACAGACACATGTCTAAATATGTATGTACAGTATATGTGTGTATATATATATATATATATATATACACTGTATATATGTATTTATGCATTTATGTGTTTTACTGTATATGTACTGAACATATTTCACATTCCATTCTTCACTAACTGGAAAATTTATTTTTTATTGTAAATACATATTCCTATATATACCTATACCTGCATATCTATTCCTATAGATATACAGGTAAAGCTATGTAATTTACATGAACAGTATCAGATATGTATAGAAGTATATATTTAATCATAAAAAAGTACATTATTTTCTATGTGAAGAACACAGGATTGGAAAATATGCGCAACGAGCATCAGGGTATGCAATTTAGGACTAACGTGGTTGGGTTATCGCACATGAAAACTTAGTATATTCAAATATAACATATAAAATATTTTAAAAAAGTAATAATTATTTAAACTTTTTATACATACTGTAAAATATTCTAAATAATCCATAAAATATATATTTTACAGTATGTATAATAATTTTAAATTATTATTACACATTTTTAGAATATTTTATATGTAATATTTCAACAATGCGCCTTAAGAGTACTACGTTTTTATGTGTGCTAACACAGCCACGTTAGTCCTAAGTTGCATACCCCATTGCACATATTTTCCAATTCTATATTGTTCACATAGAAAATAATGTACTTTTTATTATTAAATTTAAATATATATATATATATATATATATATATATATATATACACACACAGTATATATAATTCTGTTCATGTAAAATATATATCTATACCTATATATCTAAAGGAATATATATGCAGGTATAGGTATATATAGATAAATATAGAAATATGTATTTAGAGTAAAAATTATATTGTTCTGTATGTGAAAAACATTGGAATGTGAAATATTAATAATTCATGTTTGGTTTAGCGCACTTGAATAAATGCAATTAGGTTAACGACTGAGTATGGTCGTTGTTTTTTTTTTGCAGTTTTCGCACTTCATTGAAGTCTATGGGGGAATACGTTAACACGTTCACAATATTCATTCTGCTTTTTGTGCGCATCGGGTTTATGCTCGCATGCAAACTTTTTACTTCAACTGATAATGCAAGCACAACCCAACGCACGCAAAAATCCGTCTAGCATAGTTTGTGCTCCTGATCCTTCAGACCTGCTTTTTAACAAAGGATACAAATAAATTATAGAAATAAACTGAGGTTTGTTTTATTTTACACTGTATGTGAATTAGACATGTGCATGGCGAAAAAATTCGGTTCGGTTTGGTTCGGATCGATTCAGATTTTTTTGAATTTCGGTTCGGAGCGATTCGAATTTGGAAAAATTTAAATCAATTCGGTTCGGCTTTGTTTCGGATTCATTCGGATTCGAATAAATTCGGTTCGGATTTGTTTTGGATTCATTCGGATTCTAATAAATTCGTCTGGATTTGGTTCGATTCGGAAATTCGATTTTTCGGTAAGTGTTAGGTGGGATTAGACTAGTATTACGTACTAAATTCGGCTGGATTCGGTTCGATTCGGTTCGATTCGGTTCGGAATTTCGGTAAGTGTTAGGTGGGATTAGACTTATACTGTACAATAGTAGTGTAATCCATGGCCATCCGAATTTACTGAATAAATCCGAAGTAATTCGGATTTATTCGGTAAATTCGGCAGTATTTTAATTCGGAAATTCGGTTCGATCCGAATCGTCGAATTTTCCGAATTTCCGAATCGATCTGAAACGAATCGCACATATCTAATGTGAATCATAAGAGATTTCAAGTCCATTTAAAGCCTATTAAATACTCAACTTTTATTTAATTGATTTAATCTGTTTTGAAACTCACAAATTCAGAATTAAGAATATTTTACAATGACAGAGGCAAATATATTGTTTTGTATGAAAAAGCACAGCCAATAGATTGTGATCGAGGCCTTAGTGTCATATCTTTTCCTACTATACAAGCATTCTATTGTGATATGCCCTCAATTATTCCCATAATCAATTAGTTTGTGCTTCCAATACATTCGTTGTTTTTTAATGTTAGCATCCATTAATGGATCTACATAATTAAATTAAGATTCTGGAAAGTCAGGAAAAAACTAACTTAGTGGAACACAGTAAACAGTATTAGCTGTGGCAAGTTTTAATTGGCAAGTTTGCATTAGAACCACTGTGGTTGTATATGACCATTAATTTAATCTTACATGGATGAGTTTAAATACCAGAATATAAACAAAACAAAACAAAAAAAACAGGATCAACTTAGGCACTCCTCCAAAATCATGACTGACAATTTATCAGTCTAACAAAGGTGATCCAGTAGAGCTCAGCACAGCTAATATAAATAGCAAATATGATCTGCTGTGATGACTTTTATCAGTCAGAAATCACAAAATCCCAACTTTTGAGGTTAATATATTTCTCTGTGAAATATCTCATTTGTAAATCCAGTCTTCTATGGTGATGGAGTCAGTGGACATCCAGATTTTTAACAGCTTTTGTTTCGTATCATAATTTACACAAATTATTTTCTGAGCATTAGTCTACAACACACACTATTCTCCAGCGTGCATAACCATCAGCATACTATTAACTTGCTAATTTGTTGCTCAGTGACGCAGAGAAGGTATCTAGCAAGATAAATCTACAACTATCAGGGCATATCAAACCCATAAAAATTCCTATATTTTAGTAATAAAGTTTTCCTCCATATTGAGAAACATCTTCAGTGCACCTTTACAAATTTGCAACCTGGAGCTATTCCATTTTATATGTTCAAGGGCCAGATGATGTACATTTTAACGGGAACATTTTTATTGTATATTGAAATTGTTTTACTGCTGTTTACCATTTATTTTGTGAATGACAATTATAGCTAGGTAAATAATAAGGAAATTAACTGTTAAAAGTTTATCTTACAATGTTGGCATTCACAAAATTTACCACAACCATAGTTTTGGATGTAGGGTTATTGCAGTATATGGGACAGATTCTTTGCAACCATCATAAGTGGTACACATCTAGCTGTATGAATGCTGCTATGGAGATAAGCCCAGAAATAATTTACTACTTAAATACTTTACTACTCAATAAAATGAGCTTCCATTCTTACCAGTGTTTTTAAGAAAATATGGTTTCATAGAAGGCTCTTTGCTTTAACCAATGTAAAAAGTTGGATGAATCCTTTGATGTTGAGCTACAGAACTAGAACATGATTTATATTAAAAGTGAAGAGCAAATGCCAAAAATGCTAGGAAGGAGTCCAACAATGTTAGTGAGTATATCCCAGACCATAAATAAAAAGTAAGAGTGAAAGCCAAAAATTAAGATTCCAAAACTATCCATAAATCACTTCATCACTCTCTGTTGGTGCAACTGAGGAACCTGATAGAGTAGAACAGCTACTGTATAAAAATGTTTGTCCAATAAGGAATGGGCTGAGGTTTATTTTCTTTAGAATTATTAATTGTCTTAATTCTTTTTATATATATTCGTTTTGTAGTTGAAATTGCAATTCTGCATCCTACGCTTATGCAGTATTTGTGTCAGATACTATGCAACCTAATCTTAACATATCTGACTGATAGTAGTTTTTATATGCAATAAGTAACGTAACAAACATTTTTAGGGTGTCAACAAACATTAAATGCTTTTTAAGCTTTCAGTTTTGAATAAAGAATAACAACATATTTTGTCTTTAGAAATTATAGTCTTTACCTTAACATATTTGAAAAGTATTTAGTAAAGAAACAAGTTGATATGATGTTTAATAGACAAAAACAAAATCAGAAAAAATGTATTGCTAAATAATTATTGAATAGTGTAAGAAAAAAAAAGTCAAAATCTTTCCCACTTAAATAGTGTAAATGTGACATTTTTAAGCCTTTTCCACCTGCAAAAAAGCCTTTCCTATCTGCAGACCAACCAGGGGCGTATTTAGGTTTTGTGCTGCCCTAGGCACTCAAAGTTCTGCTGCCCCCCCCAGGTTTAAGGCCTTTTTTTAGACATAATATTTTTGGGGCAGGGTGTAAAAAATTAAAAAATAATGTCTTTTTAAGTAGATGTTCACCAGGGCTTGCATTCACTCTGGTCACACACACACACACACACACACACACACACACACACACACACACACACACACACATATATATATATATATATATATATATATATATATATATATATGGATATAAAGACATTATTTTGCAAGTCGGATGATTAAAGTGTTTATATCAGAGAAAAATATCCTTCACTGTATGATAGTTTGTCAGTAGGTAATTGTTTAACCTTAAACATCTTATTTGGTGATTGACAGTTATTTATGCAAACTATCTGCTTGGATAAATATGTAATGAATATACAAACTGGCCTTTAAAAGTACTTAAAAGATACAACAGTAGTTATGATAGGTTTAGGAATTGTATCCTAGGGGATACAGTCACATGATACAATCATAATAAAGTATATACTTGTATTGTTTCTGAATGTATTAAATGCATACAACATATTTTCAGTTGTGTTTTAAGTCACATAGTTGTATAGATTCAGCAATAAATACTCATTCTTCATTAGTAATTGGTTGATTTAGCCACCTGGCCCTAGAGACTAAAAATTCTGCTGCCCCTTAAAAATCTGCTGCACTAGGCACCGGCCTTGTTGGCCTATGCCTTAATACGCCTCTGAGACCAACCTTTCCTACCTGCAGACCAACCTTTCCTACCTGCAGACCAGCCTTTCTCGCCTGCAGACCCGCCTTTCCCACCTGCAGACCCGCCTTTCCCGCCTGCAGACCCGCCTTTCCCGCCTGAAGACCCGCCTTTACCACCTGCAGACCAGCCTTTACCACCTGCAGACAAGCCTATCCCACCTACACACAAGCCTTTCCCACTTGCACACAAGCCTTTCCCACATGCAGACAAGCCTTTCCCACCTTCAGACAAGCCTTTCCCACCTACACACAAGCCTTTTCCACATGCTGACCAGCCTTTTCCACCTGCAGACAAACCTTTCCTACCTACACACAAGCCTTTACCACCTGCAGCCAAGCCTTTCCTATGAGAAGACAAGCATTTCCCACCTGAAGACCAGCCTTTCCCACCTGCAGACCAGTCTTTCTCACCTTAAGACCCGCCTTTCCCGCCTGCAAACCCCGCCTTTCCTACCTGCAGACCAGCCTTTACCACCTGCAGACCAGTCTTTCCTACCTGCAGACCAGCCTTTACCACCTGCAGACCAGTCTTTCCTACATGCAGACCAGCCTTTACCACCTGCAGACCAGCCTATCCTACATGCAGACCAGCCTTTACCACCTGCAGACCAGCCTTTCCTACATGCAGACCAGCCTTTACCACCTGCAGACAAGCCTTTCCTACATGCAGACCAGCCTTTACCACCTGCAGACAAGCCTTTTTTACCTTCAGACAAGCCTTTACCATCTACACACAAGCCTATCCCACCTAAACACAAGCCTTTCCCACTTGCACACAAGCCTTTCCCACATGCAGACAAGCCTTTACCACCTGCAGACAAGCCTATCCCACCTACACACAAGCCTTTCCCACTTGCACACAAGCCTTTCCCACATGCAGACAAGCCTTTTCCACCTTCAGACAAGCCTTTCCCACCTACACACAAGCCTTTTCCACATGCTGACCAGCCTTTTCCACCTGCAGGCAAACCTTTCCTACCTACACACAAGCCTTTACCACCAGCAGCCAGGCCTTTCCTATGAGAAGACAAGCATTTACCACCTGAAGACCAGCCTTTCCCACCTGCACACAAGCCTTTACCACCTGCAGACAAGCCTTTCCTATGTGAAGACAAGCTTTCACACCTGCACACAAGCCTTTCCCACCTGAAGACCAGCCTTTTCTACCTGCAGACAAGCCTTTCCCACCTACCCACACAAGCTTTTCCCACCTACACACAAGCCTTTTCCACCTACACACCCCTACACACAAGCCTTTACCACCTGCAGACAAGTTTTTCCTATGAGAAGACAAGCATTTCCCACCTGAAGACTAGCCTTTCCCACCAGCAAACAAGCCTTTCACGCCTGCAAACAAGCTTTTTTTTTTCCACCTGCAGACAAGCCTTTCCCACCTACACACAAGCCTTTTCCAACTGCAGACAAGCCTTTCCTACCTGGAGACAAGCCTTTCCTACCTGGAGACAAGCTTTTCCTACCTGCAGACAAGCTTTTCTCCACCTACACACAAGCCTTTCCCACACAAGCCTTTTTTAAGCTTTCAGTTTTGAATAAAGAATAACAACATATTTTTAGTCTTTACCTTAACATATTTGAAAAGTATGTATTAAAGAAACAAGTTGATATGATGTTTAATGGTCAAAAACAAATTCAGAGAAATTGTTCAACAGAAAAAATAAATAAAACTAACATACTTATTGGCTGACACCAGTATCAACCATCTGACAAGGACATTGCTAAATAATTATTGAATAGCGTAAATAAAAATGTCAAAATATTTCCAACATAAATAGTGTAAATGTGACATTTTCAAGCCTTTCCTGCCTGCAGACAAGCTTTTTTCCGCCTGCAGACCCGTCTTTACAACGTGCAGACCAGCCTTTCCCACCTGCAGACTAGCCTTTCCTGTCTGCAGACCCATCTTTCATGTATGAAGACCCACCTTTCCTACCTTCAGACCAGCCTTTCCTACGTGCAGACCAGCCTTTATCACCTGCAGACAAGCCTTTCCCGTCTGCAGACCAGCCTTCCAACCTGTAGACAGGCCTTTCCTACCTTCAGGCAAGCCTTTCCCATCTACACACAAGCCTATCCCACCTACACACAAGCCTTTCCCACATGCAAACAAGCCTTTACCACCTTCAGACAAGCCTTTGCCACCTACACACAAGCCTTTTCCGCCTGCAGACCAGCATTTCCCACCTGCAGACAAGCCTTTCCTACCTAAACACAAGCCTATCCCACCTACACACAAGCCTATCCCACCTACACACAAGCCTTTCCCACTTGCACACAAGCCTTTCCCACATGCAAACAAACCTTTACCAACTTCAGACAAGCCTTTCCCACCTACACACAAGCCTTTCCCACCTGCAGACAAGCCTTTCCTACCTACACACAAGTCTTTCCCACCTACACACAAGTCTTTGCCACCTTCAGACAAGCCTTTTCCGCCTGCAGACCAGCCTTTCCCACCTGCAGACAAGCCTTTCCTACCTACACACAAGCCTTTCCCACCTGCAGACAAGCCTTTCTTATGAGAAGACAAGCATTTCCCACCTGAAGACCAGCCTTTCCCACCTGCACACAAGCCTTTCCCACCTACACACACGCCTTTCCCACCTGCAGATAAGTTTTTCCTATGTGAAGACAAGCATTTCCCACCTGCACACAAGCCTTTACCACCTGCAGACAAGCCTTTCCTATGTGAAGACAAGCTTTCACACCTGCACATAAGCCTTTACCACCTGCAGACAAGCCTTTCCTATGTGAAGACAAGCTTTCACACCTGCACATAAGCCTTTACCACCTGCAGACAAGCCTTTCCTATGTGAAGACAAGCTTTCACACCTGCACATAAGCCTTTACCACCTGCAGACAAGCCTTTCCTATGTGAAGACAAGCTTTCACACCTGCAGACAAGCATTTCACACCTGAAGACCAGCCTTTACCCCCTGCAGACAAGCCTTTCCTATGTGAAGACAAGCTTTCACACCTGCAGACAAGCATTTCCCACCTGAAGACCAGCCTTTCCTACCTGCAGACAAGCCTTTCCCACCTACACACAAGCCTTTCCCACCTACACACACGCCTTTCCCACCTGCAGATAAGTTTTTCCTATGAGAAGACAAGCATTTCCCACCTGCACACAAGCCTTTACCACCTGCAGACAAGTATTTCCCACCTGAAGACCAGTCTTTCCTACCTGCAGACAAGCCTTTCCCACCTACACACAAGCCTTTACCACCTGCAGATAAGTTTTTCCTATGAGAAGACAAGCATTTCCCACCTGAAGACCAGCCTTTCCCACCTGCAAACAAGCCTTTCCCACCTGCAGACAAGACTTTCCCGTCTGCAAATAAGCCTTTTCCACCTCCAAACAAGCCTTTCCCACCTGCAGAAAAGCTTTTCCCACTTGCAGACAAGTCTTTCCCATTTGCAGACAAGCCATTCCAGCCTGCAGACAATTCTTTCCTGCCTGCACGCAAACCTTTCCCACCTTTAGAGTACATATTTAACAGGTTCAATTAATGTTTTTTTGCCACGTGCATTTGTTTGTTCATTTTATTAAAGGGACTGCTCATTTACTATTTTTAGAAAAATACAACAAATAACATATATTTAGTTGTTCTATAACATTTGTCTAACTGTGAATGCACTTGTCTAATGTTTACTATTGCATACTGAAAAACAACACTAAATACCAGATTTACATACAATAATAGCTAAGGGGGATATTACAGGGGAATCCCAGTAAATCTTGTGTGCCTTTTTGATGTTTGTTTATGGACACATAGTTTAGTTATGATGAATAACAATCTGTCGGTTTAAGGATGGATTGCTCTTGCTGCTGTTGATTAACAACAGTTATGAATAACAAGTCAGTTGATATTCATTTGTCAGATGATAAACTTAAAGCAGATGGGCAACAGCACTGTAATTTCTAAAAAAAAAAAAGGTAATTTAAAATGGGCAAATAGTTGCATTTCCACTACTTTCTAGATTAATTAATCATTTATATTGTATAGAATAAAGAATATATGATTTAAGGGGGTTATTATTTATATACACCAAAACAAAACTACTACTAGACAACTGATAATTGTTTTGGGGATTTATATGCAAGAACGAGTCTTTAATCTTGCAGCCAATCATCAGTGGCTGGCTAACTAACTAAGCCAGCTGTTAAAAATTGATTTCCCCATGGTAACAAGAGAACACCTGTTACCACCACTTTGTAAAAATGTGATGTGCTGAATAACAATCTATCAATATGATATATTTAAAAACACACTATGCGTTTATAAAAATCCCAAAACTTGTCTCTTTGATGTAACCACTAAGGTCTTGTTTTTTCTTTCAGTCTCCCTCTACATAACATCCATCTGTTATGTTCCCTCCATGGACTAGATTAGGAGTGGCATGCTAACTGTTGCGCGCGAGTGAAAAAGGGTTTATCGTGGCTCCTTTTGCGTGTCTGAAGTAGCACGTGTATTACAGGTTGAAAGTAAATCCGTTTGCTAGAGCGCAACTGAATTTAACGTGCGTCGCGATAGCGTGACTTCAGAGCTCTGATTAAAGGGACAGTCTAGTCATAATTACATTTTCATGATTCAGATAGGGTATGCAGTTTTAAACAACTTTACAATTTATAATCACATTTTGATTTGATCTCTATTCTTTGTTGAAAGTTAAACCTAGGTAGGCTTATGCATATGCTAATTTCTAATCCCTCGAAAGCCGCCTCTTATCTCAGTGCATTTGGACAGTTTTTTTTACAGCTTGACAGCGTTAGTTCATGTGTGCCATATAGATAACATTGAGCTCATTCCTGTGGAGTTAGCTAAGAGTCAGCACTGATTGGCTAAAATGCAAGTCTGTCAAAAGAAATTAAATAAGGGGCAGTCTACACAGGTGAAGATACAAGGTAATCACAGTGTTAAGAAGTATATTATTTTTAAGCGTGTTGGTTAGGAAAAACTGGGGAATGGATAATAAAGGGATTTTCTATCTTTTTAAGCAATAAAAATTCTGGAGTAGACTGTCCCTTTAACTGTTACATTTGACTAAAAAGTTGCACAAAACATAAAAAATATATTTAACAGTACAGTTGCAATTATAATAACACTATCTAATGAAAATTATTTAAAAAATGCATTGTAAAAATGTTATAATGGTTCAAAGATATGAGGTCTCACGAGTTAGAAAAATAAAGGACTGCAAAGGGCTTCAACATAGAGCTACATAGATATATATGTCTAAATATTTATATATACATATCTATATATGTGTGCTTGTATATATACACTGTATATATACAGTATATATATATATATATATATATATGTGTGTGTGTGTATGTGTATAAATATGTATTTATCTATTTATATGTGTTTATATGAATTTACAGGCATATATACACATGTAAACATCTAAATACATATGTATACATATATATAAGTGCATTGGAGCCCTTTGCAGTCCAGTAGCTGAAAACATGTAAAATCATATTTATACAATATTCATATTTAATAAAGTGTTTAAAGGATTACTGAATAATTGTTTAAGGTGTGTACAATGTTTATATATACCTTCTTATCAATGTTAAACTTATAACATTCACTTTCTTCCAATGTCTAACGATCCGTGTAACATACAAAAAAGTATTTCATATTTTTTATCCTGACGTCATCCCAGACAACCCACTAATATGGGCTGTCTAATCCCCGTTTACATCCTCCAAACCGTGGTCTATTCTATGAATATAATGAACTGAATGTACAAAGTGCCTAAATGAAAGGCAGAGGTGATAATGAATGAGAACGTACCTAATGAGATGTGTGTAAGAAGTTTAAGACACATAAAAGCATACAATAAAAACAGTGATAAAAATCATACAGTAAAATTATACAATAAAAATTAGCATGGATCCATGTAAACTGTGCAGTAATTACAAATGACAGATAAATTACAGTAATTGCATATGAGAGGTAAGATTGATGACCTGTGAAATAATTACAAGTGACAGGTGGAGTACATAAAATTGGTGTAAGTAACAAATATGAAGCTAGTGAGCAACAGTAGGTAGCAAAAACAAAAATAAAAGCCCAGCAACGAATGAAATGCAAATGTCCAAAAGCCAATTGTGTCAATTGGTCCTATGTGAAGAAAAAGATCAAAATGGTTCCTTGAAAGTTAAGTGAAGTGAAGTGAAGCAAGTGGAAAAATCCAAAAAGTGAAAAAAAATGAAAAATATGTCTACAATCAAAAAAATGCTGAAAAAATGTGGGGATAAAAATAAAACCAAATGCAATGAGTAAATGTGGTGCAGTAATCCTCAATGGGAAAACCAAAGGTGGGGTGCTATATACTTCTTGTATTTCATATATAGTTCTGCAAGTCCCTGTAAAAAATAAAAATAATAGTATAGATGGTACAGGTCTATTAAATAATATTGAAATAGTTCTTACCAGTTTTCGACGCGTTTTGGCCTATATAAGGCATTTTTCAAGACAGTAAAGACAGGAATTACTGTCTTGAAAAGGGCCTTATATACCAGGGGCTTGCAGAACTATATATGAAATACAAGAAGTATATAGCACCCCACCTTTGGTTTTCCCATTGAGGATTACTGCATCACATTTACTCATTGCATTTGGTTTTATTTTTATTCCCACATTTTTTCATAATTTTTTTGATTGTAGACATATTTTTAATTTTTTTCAATTTTTTTCACTTTTTGGATTTTTCCACTTGCTTCACTTCACTAAGGAACGATTTTGATATTTTTTCTTCACATAGAACCAATTGACCTGATTGACTTTTGGACATTTGCTTTTCATTTGTTGCTGGACTTTTATTTTTGTTTTTGCTACCTACTGTTGCTCACTAGCTTCATATTTGGTACTTACACCAATTTTATGTACTCCACCTGTCACTTGTAATTATTGCACAGGTCATCAATCTTACCTCTCATATGCAATTACTGTAATTTACCTGTCATTTGTAATTACTGTACAGTTTACATGGATCCATGATAATTTTTATTGTATAATTTTACTGTATGATTTTATTATCACTGTTTTTATTAGGTACGTTCTCATTCATTATCACCTCGGCCTTTCATTTAGGCGCTTTGTACATTACACCACCAAATTCTTCTTCCTTTGGCCGGCTAGGCGGCCTTTGTACACAGCTAGAGGTATCCCCAGGTAGCTTGGTCCATTTCCCTTATTTATAATAAACTGAATGTTACGTCGTCTTGGGCATGCGCAGTCCGTCCGGTGTTATCGCGCATGCACTTTCCTTTAGCTGAAGCCAATAATGCCAAAATACAGGATATTCTCTCAGCGATAGAACTTACCTTCAAAGCGAAGCTTCCTCTTTTGCTCCAGTGAGTGACGTAGTCAATGTCGTTGCTGAAGCTTGCGCAGGCGCATAGCATCTAAAAGCCGCCATATTCCTACCTGGGTTGTCAGCCCAGATAGGACTCCTTGAAACGATACCCATGGAGTGGGTTTGGAAAATGAGAAAATTATAAAAAACAATTGCCGTGAAATGGTAACTATTTAAAACAATGAGTACATTGAAAGGTGTATTGTTTAACATCGTTTATTTGATTAATGCATACTTTTTTTTTAGTTCAATGTCCCTTTAACTATGTATCTAGTCTAAATATTTCACATTACAATGTTCTTTATTTGTATACAAAAATAATAACATAATATGTAATCTTCTCTAGAACCAGGTGTATATTCCATCTTCAAACCATCAGATGTGTTGTGGTACCTGCAAAAACGTGTCATGTACTTTTTATAATGAAAATGGAACAATAAATGTGCATGAGGTAAGACTTTTTTCTATCTTTGTGAAAGTTATTTTTTCCACACAAGTAGAAAATAAACCACATTGTTTGAACTTTCATTAGACTTGTATTTTGTAAGACATCCCTTCTGCCATATGGACATAGATCTATGTCATGCGTAACAAAGCCCATCGTACGGTATAACGTAGATCTACTTTCATACTGTTGGAAGCCCAAGCAGTTTATTTGATATGGTAACTGAGCACAACTGGTGCTCGGTTATCATATGAAGGCAAATTTACAGATAATTACAGACATTGACATATTATGTATCATTGTTTGTAACAATCTTCCGTTGCACAGGTGGACTGTAAAGGAGGGAAAGTGGGATGGGTGGCACAAATGTGGAGGGAGAAGGTAGGGGAAGGAGTGGGAGGGGTCCTACACTGCAGAATTTTTTTTAATGGGAGGGATGTGAAGCTACATTATGGCAAAATGGGGAATTGGTAGGGGGGAGCTCCCTAACTAACAATCTCAGGGAGGGGGGAGGTAGGGGTCACCACTACACAACAGAAAAAAAATAAAATTAATAAATAGAAATAAAAAAATACCTATAAATTGGTTACTGGCAGGCAGCTGCCAGTACCTAAAATGGCCACCACTAGTCGGAGTGGGATTATAGAGCTGTTTGGGGGTATTAGGGAGGTGGGAGGGTGGAGGAAGGATCACTACACTGCAGAATATAATAATGATAATATTAAAAGCCCACACTGCATATTTACTGACTGTCTGCCAGTAATTAAGATGGTGGTGACCTATGTGGTGAGGGAGGAAAGAGAGCTGTTTGGAAAGGATCAGGTAGCGATCAGGGAGTGGGAGGGTAATCTCTTACACCTTACAAACTAATGGCTAGATTACGAGTCTTGCATTAGGGTTAAAAAGCAGCGTTGAGAGGTCCCAATGTTGCTTTTTAACGCCCGTTGGTATTACGAGTCTTGCAGGTACAGGTGTACCGTTCACTTTTTGGCCAGACTCGCAAATACCGCAAATCCACTTACGTCAATTGCGTATCCTATATTTTCAATGGGACTTGCATAGCGCCGGTATTACGAGTCTTCCAAAAAGTGAGCGGTAGACCCTTTCCTGTCAAGCCTGGTACTGCATTTTAAAGTCAGTAGTTAAGAATTTTACACTACAACACCTATCAGCCAATCGGAATTAAGGTAGGAACAATCCTATTGGCTGATGCAATCAGCCAATAGGATTGAAGTTCAATCCTATTGGCTGATCCAATCAGCCAATAGGATTAAGCTTGCATTCTATTGTCTGTTCCAATCAGCCAATAGAATGCAAGCTCAATCCTATTGGCTGATTGCATCAGCCAATAGGATTTTTCCTACCTTAATTCCGATTGGCTGATAGAATTCTATCAGCCAATCGGAATTGAAAGGATGCCATCTTGGATGACGTCACTTAAAGGAATCGTCATTGTTGAAGAAGACTCCGGATGAAGAGGATGCTCTGCGTCGGATGTCTTGAAGCTGGAGCCGCTTCGCACCGGATTGATGAAGATAGAAGATGCCGTCTGGATGAAGACTTCTGCCCATCTGGAGGACCTCTTCTGCCTGACTTGGATGAAGACCTCTGCCCGTCTGGAGGACCACTTCTGCCCGGTTGGGTGAAGGCGTCTCACGGTAGGGTGATCTTTAAGGGGTTAGTGTTAGTTTTTTTTAAGGGGGGATTGGGTGGGTTTTAGAGTAGGGTTGGTTGTGTGGGTGGTGGGTTTTAATGTTGGGGGGGTATTTGTACTTTTTTTACAGGTAAAAGAGCTGATTACTTTGGGGCAATGCCCTGCAAAAGGCCCTTTTAAGGGCTATTTGTAATTTAGTGTAGTGTAGGGCTTTTCTTTATTTTGGGGGGCTTTTTTATTTTGTTAGGGGGATTAGAGTAGGTGTAATTAGTTTAAAAATCTTGTAATTATTTTATTATTTTCTGTAATTTAGTGTTTTTTTTGTACTTTAGATAATTTTTAAAATTGTAATTAATTGTATTTAGTTTAGGTAATTAATTTAATTATAGTGTAGTGTTAGGTGTAATTGTAACTTAGGTTAGGTTTTATTTTACAGGTAAATTTGTCTTTATTTTAGCTAGGTAGTTATTAAATAGTTAATAACTATTTAATAACTATTTTACCTAGTTAAAATAAATACAAAGTTGCCTGTAAAATGAAAATAAACCCTAAGCTAGCTACAATGTAACTATTAGTTATATTGTAGCTATCTTAGGGTTTATTTTATAGGTAAGTATTTAGTTTTAAATAGGAATTATTTAAGTTAGGGAGGGTTAGGGTTAGGGTTAGACTTAGGTTTAGGGGTTAATAACTTTATTATAGTGGTGGCGACGTTGTGGGCGGCAGATTACGGGTTAATAAATGTAGTTAGGATGCGGCAACATTGGGGGTGGCAGATTAGGGGTAATAAATATAATGTAGGGTTCGGCGATATTGGGGGCAGCAGATTAGGGGTTCATAAGTATAATGTAGGTGGCAGCGGTGTCCTCAGTGGCAGATTAGGGGTTAATAATTATAATTTAGTTGTCAGCGATGTCGGGCGGCAGATTAGGGGTTAATAAGTGTAATATTAGGGGTGTTTAGACTCGGGTTCATGTTAGGGTGTTAGGTGTAGACATAAAATGTGTTTCCCCATAGGAATCAATGGGGCTGCGTTAGGAGCTTTACGCTGCTTTTTTGCAGGTGTTAGATTTTTTTTCAGCCGGCTCTCCCCCATTGATTCCTATGGGGAAATCGTGCACGAGCACGTTTTAGCAGCTCACCTCTAACGTAAGCAGCGCTGGTATTGAGGTGAGATGTGGAACTAAATTTTGCTCTTCGCTCACTTTTTTGTGTTTAACGCCGGGTTTGTAAAAACCCATAATACCAGCACTGTCTGCAAGTGAGCGGTGACCATAAACTGCTTGTTAGCACCGCATAGCCTCTAATGCAAAACTCGCAATCTAGCTGAAAGTTTGTTAACCTCATGTCTCTCAGGATGATTCTGTTTATGCAATATCACAGCTTTATCCTCAAAAGTCCCAAGTCTTTATGGTGTCACATGCAGTGCCCTGCGGTTCCTCTCAATCTCCTGGAGGAGTTTATTTGCTGGCAGAACTTGTTGCCCAGGTATATTCATAGCTATCTGTGGCATTATCTGCTTTTCCTATACTAAAGGGTAGATGCATAAGGAACATAAGAGATTCAGAAAGTAAGGTTTCTGTATCATTGCTGCTACTCCGGTTGTCCTTATTCATAAGTCTGATAAGGAAAAGACGTCTGTAGCATCTGAGGGTGAAATCTCAGATTCGCACAATATAATTCCTTCATCTGATGCTGAAGTTGTATCCTTCAGATCTAAGCTTGAACACCTTTGCATACTGTTAAAGGAGGTTTTGGCTACTTTGGATGACTCTGATCTGCCTGTCGTTGTCAACCCTAAGAAATCTAGTAAACTTAATAAATACTTGATATGGTGCCTAAAGTAGAAGGGGCCATTTCTACTCTGGCTATGAGAACTACTATTCCTTTGGAGGATAGCTGCTCTTTTAAGGATCCTATGGATAAAACGCGGGAGGCTTATTTGAAGATGTATGTTCATCAAGGTCTTCTATGGCAACCTGCAGTTGGTATTGCCACTGTGTCTAGTGCGGCATCTTATCGGTATGAGGTCAAGTAGAGACTCCTTTGGAGGAGATCCAAGACGTTGGTGGCGACGTTGTGGGCGGCAGATTAGGCATTAATAAATATAACGTAGGGTTCGGCGATGTTGGGGGCAGCAGATTAGGGGTTCATAACTATAACGTAGGTGGCGGCGGTGTCCAGAGCGGCAGATTAGGGGTTAATAATATAATGCAGGTGTCGGCGATGTCGGGCGGCATATTAGGGGTTAATAAGCATCAGATTAGGGGTGTTTAGACTTGGGGTTCATGTTAGGGTGTTAGGTGTAGACATAACTTTTATTTCCCCATAGGAATCAATGGGGCTGCGTTAGGAGCTGTACGCTGCTTTTTTGCAGGTGTTAGTTTTTTTTCAGCCGGCTCTCCCCCATTGATTCCTATGGGGAAATCATGCACGAGCATGTTTTACCTGCTCACCACTAACGTAAGCAGCGCTGGTATTGAGGTGAGATGTGGAGCTAAATTTTGCTCTTCGCTCACTATTTTGCGGCTAACGCTGTGTATCTAAAAACCCGTAATACCAGCGCTGTCTGTGAATGAGTGGTAAGCATAAACTGCTCATTAGCACCGCACAGCTTCTAACGCAAAACTCGTAATCTAGGTGTTTCTGATTAATCCCTTTACTGCCAGGAATTTCAAGTAAGGTGTGCAGCTGCAATTAGCAGCATTCTAATTGCCAAAAAGCTATTCTGTTTAAACAGAGTGTTAGCAAAAAAATCTAAAAAAAATTGCTAGTTTTTCTCTAAAATTGCATGTATGTATTTGTAAGAGAAAATTAAAACATTTATTTTTAGGATATTTATTTCCAAAATTGTTAATTTACTTTGCTTTTTAACTTTGTTTTTCCATATATTTTTCATGAACTCCATTTTGTTATTTTGTATTATAGTTTTCTTGTTAAATCTTATTTCTCAAAGCCATACATATCTGGTATCATCTGTAGCCTAATCTCTTTGTCAGTCACATTTTAGTCAGAAAATGTTTTTAATCCTTTTCTACTTTCGGCAGTCAATTTAATTCAAGTGGGTTGTGTTTTACTATGTGTATGTATGTTTGTATGCATATAAGCATTCAAGTATTCAGGAAAGGTGTGAAATGTCATGCTGATAATTTGTTAATAAAGTTTTTTGATAAATTCCATTGAAAACAGTGGCGGCTGTTTGATATTTGGATAGAGAGTTCACAAATATATATATTTGTTATATCATAAAGTTTATTTTGTTTTCCAGGTGGGAAGTACATGGATTTCAAACTGTACCAAATATGAATGCACAAAAACAGCAGTAGGTGCTATGATACTGGGAGCTAGTGTTGTTTGCCCCCCTTTTAATGAGAGTGCATGTCTGAAGGTTTGTGTTATCAATTCAAATAAAATGTTTGTGTTGACTTGTTGTAATATTCATATTTTTTCATGTTAAAGGGACATTAAACTCATGCACATGAACGAGCACTATTTAAATATGTTAAGAATGTTTGTTGTTATGAAACACAACCACTGCTTTTATATATAAAATAATATTTATTAAAATGTGCTCTTTAGATGTCACAAAGAGAAAATATCTGTTATGTCCCTTTAATCATGATCTGTAAAATAATTATGGAAAAGATAGCTATAGGCATTGCAGGGTATTTATTTTTAAAATAAATAAATAAGTAATTTATTAAGTTTAAATGCATTGTCATTAATTTGACATTTTTGCCCTGGAAGCTAAACTGCTTATATTTTAGTGAAACAACAATGTAGACTCAAATGTTATTAAAGGGTTAAAATTAAAATGAGCATGGGTGCATTTAAATTTTAAAAATAATCATTTTTGCTAAATAGTTCCATTAGCAAATATGTTTCTAGCAAAAGTGATTTCTGTTTTTCAGTGACAAACGCATATATGCTGTGAAGGCCTGTGCATGAGTTTTCCAGCTCAAAGATCTGGCGGTGGTGTAAAGTGTGTCTGTGAAGACTTCATTTGTGTCATGCAAGCCACTGCTGACTCTCTAAGAGAGTTTGGTGTTTGAATGGTGGTGCAGGGGCGCTTATAGCATATGTGTATATGCCGTTGAAAAACAGTAACAACTTTTACTAGAAGCATTTTTTTTTTTTGCATTTCTAATGAAAGTATATTGCAAAAAAAACGCTTCTATTTAAAATTGAAATGCACCCATGCACCCATGCACATATCAATTTTGGCCTTTCTATCCAATGCTAGGTGGTAAACTTTATAAAGATTAATAACTTATTTTTATTTATAGATTAAGCAAAGATGCATTAAAGAGCTTTATTAATATTATTATTATACTTTATTTATAAAGCGCTAACATATTCTGCAGAGCTGTATTATAAAATTATTTCCCTATTAGAAAACCATTTGACATTTTATATAATTCTTGCCACCAACAAGCTATAATAAACAAAAATGATTTCACAGCTTGCTCAGGGCATGTTTACATTTGAAAAGCTAAAACAGGGCAATTAAGTGATATACAGGTGAAACTCGATGATTATGGCTTACAGCTGATGAAAACCCCAAATCCACAATCTCAGAAAATTTGAATATTACATGCAATCAATAAAACAAGGATTGTACATAGAACAATATCGGACCTCTGAAAAGTATAAGCATGCATACTGTATGTACTCAGTACTTGGTTTGGGCCCCTTTTGCAGCAATTACTGCCTCAATGCAGCGTGGTATGGAAGCTATCAGCCTGTGGCACTGCTGAGGTGTTATGGAACACCAGGATGCTTCAGTATCGGCCTTCAGCTCTTCTGCATTGTTCAGTCTCAAGTCTCTTATCTTTCTCTTGGCAATGCCCCATAGATTCTCTATGGGGTTCAGGTCAGGCGAGTTTTCTGGCCAATCAAGCACAGTAATCCCACGGTCATTGAACCAGGTTTTGGTGCTTTTGGCAGTGTGGGCAGGTGCCAAGTCCTGCTGGAAAATGAAGTCAGCATCCCCATAGAGCTCATCTGCGGAAGAAAGCATGAAGTGCTCCAAAATTTCCTGGTAGACGGCTGCGTTGACCCTGGACTTAATGAAGCACAGTGGACCAACACCAGCAGAGAACATGACTCCCCAAATCAACACAGACTGTGGAAACTTCCCACTTGACTTTAAGCATCTTGCAGTGTGTGCCTCTCCATTCTTCCTCCATACTTTGGGTCCTTGGTTTCCAAATGAGATGCAAAATTTGCTCTCATCAGAAAAGAGGACTTTGGGCCACTGAGCAATAGACTAGGTCTGTTTTTCTTTAGCCCAGGTAAGACGCTTCTGACGTTGTTTGTTGTTCAGGAGTGGCTTGACAGGAGGAATACGACATTTGAAGCCCATGTATAGGATCCGTCTGTGTGTGGTGGCTCTTGATGCACTAACTCCACCCTCAGTCCACTCCTTGTGAAAGTCAAACACTTTTGAATGGCCTTTTCCTGACAATCCTCTCCAGGCTGCGGTCATCCCTGCTGCTTGTTCACCTTTTTCTTCCACAATTTTCCCTTCCACATAACTTTCTATTAATGTGCTTTGATACAGCACTTTGGGAACATCCAACTTCTTTTGCAATTACCTTTTGAGTCTTTCCCTCCTTATGGAGAGTGTCAATGATGGTTTTCTGCACAACTGTCAGGTCAGCAGTCTTTCCCATGATTGTGATTCCGACTGAGAGACCATTTAAAGGCTCAGGAACCCTTTGCAGGTGTTATGGCTTAATTGGCTGATTAGAATGGGACACTTTGAGCCTAGAATATTGCACCTTTTCATAATATTCTAATTTTCTGAGATTGTGGATTTGGGGTTTTCATGATCTGTAAACCATAATTATCACAATTATGACAAATCATGGCTTGAACTATCTTGCTTGGCATGTAATGAGTCTATCTCATATATTAGTTTCACCTTTTAAGTTGCATTAGTGAAATAAATTAACTTTTGCACGATTCTAATTTTTCGAGTTTCACCTGTGTATATATATATATATATATATATATATATATATATATATATATATATATATATATATATATATATATATATATATATATATATATATATATATATATATATATATATACTGTATATGATATGATATTCAGCAGCCACAATGAGACCTTAGCTTCCATTTATTTATTGCATTTATTTTAGTTTTTAGACAAATATAATTTGTTGTTGTAACAGCTCCAAACAAACAGGAAGCGACCATTCTTTAACCAGTTCCTATCTCCTGGGGGAAAGGAGATGTTGGTAGTGCTCTGCTTATGCTGAACAAACACTTAACATGTTTTACATCATATCCTAGTTCATCCAAAAATTAATTTGTAGACTTCCCATATAAAGGAGGTGACAACTATTCTACCACTACTTCTGCATACAGTGTATGCGCCAAATAGAGCACCACCAGCGCAACATCTTCCTCATGTACCACCACAATATATGCTGCCCATGTTATGTTCTTCAGCTCACAATATATGGATGATGCTGCAAAGCCACCTTGTGTCAACCCTCCATTTATTCTGCATATTGTTAAAGGGACAGTACACTGTAAAATTGTTTTTCCATTAAAGTATTTTAAATTACTTGTTATACCAACTGCAGAGTATAAAATATTTGAGAAATTGCATTTTCGGGGTTATTTGTGTATATGAAGTAGCTGGTTTTGTGCTTTGAAACCACAGCCTATTACAATGGGTTAATATCAGATCTCATTATGTTATCACTTTTATGTACACAGACTTGCTTCCTTATCTTATATTTGTCTGGAGCACCAAAGCTCAATACATAGAGAGAACAATGGAAAATTATCATTTTATTACTTAACTATCCTGCATCCCACTAAAAGTGTAATCTCTTCTGCTGGCTGTGTTTACTTAGGCTTGTCAATAGCGTATACGCCAGTATCAAAACTTTCAGTATAGGTTGGGAAACCACAAGCTAAATCAGCTATTTCAAATGATGAAATAAGAGTAAAGGAGCTACTTGCAACCAATTTAATACACTCTAGCAGGTAAAAAGGATCATTGGGAATAATTTAAAGGGGAGAAAGTTTTTGGGTGAACTGTCCCTTTAATTTTGGAGTTTAAACAGAGCCCAGATACTCAAACAACAGAAATGAATTAATGTCAGAGGCAAGACCTATGTGAAATTTACATTCAGGAAGAATTTCCGTAGAGCTATACAGGGCATCAGAGGCAGGTGAATATCATGAACTGCAACTTTCAAAGAGTTACAGAGGTCAGTGTTTGGAACTGAAGAGTAAAAGCCCAGGATCCCCTATCCATTTAAAACCTTCCGTTCCATAGTATTTTTCCTTAATGGGATTATACCACATTGCCCATAGCTTTAAATATACTAGAAGGTCACACACCAGGAGTCAATGCCTCATCATCTAAAAGATGTAAAATGAGAAAGCACTAAGTTTATTATTATTAGCAGATTACTTAATAGAATACTACATATACCTTTAAAATGTTTTTAATACATGCCTCTTGCTAGAGATTGGCTAGAACAATGTATATACATTTTAAAACACAAATTTTAATAATTACCTCTTTATAGAACATTAAATTTTTAGTTCTAATATAACTCACTGTAGTATTAAAGCACCATTGCTAATAAACTTAATAATATGACATGCTTTACAAAAGATATATAAGAAATGTGTTTATGATATATATGTGTTTGTATAAGGGTAACCAATGGTTTTTGGCTCCATTTTAAATTATGTCATTAGCAGACTCCCATTCATCCTGGAACCTCAAAAACACTTTAAGGGCTAGATTACAAGTGGAGCGCTAATTTAAACGGAAACATTTGACCATTTACAGGCGTGCGATAAATAACCAGCCATTACAAGTTACTGGTTATTGCTACCTCGAGCTCCAAAAATTAACCAAAGATCAGATCTCTGATTAATTTTCTAAATGTCCCCTAATTGCCCCCCAAATATAGTGTGAGGTTTGTTTTCTAAGGTAAAAAATTGTTGTATAATTCTTAAACTAAATGAAGCAGTGAGGGGTTAAATTTACAGGGTGAATATGTATGTATGTATATATACTGTATATATACTGTATATATATATATATATATATATATATATATGTGTGTGTGTGTGTATATATATATATATATATATATATATATATATATATATATATATATATATATATATATATATAACCTTTGAAACTAAATTACAAACTGACTGAATGATCTAAAGTTCTCTGCTCTGGTGAGATGATCTAGAAATTCTCGCCGGTATAGTGAGGTCCCTCAAATAATTTGTGAAACAAACATTTTAGCTTAAGATCTGCTTATCTCAATGTGCAGGGTTCTTGAAGTTAAAAAGGGACCCGTACATTACAATATAAGATTTAAAAAACAATCCAACCATTTTATGTGATTTCTCTCTATGCCGTCGAGTCTTTGATCCTCGGGCGCTTAGTATCTAACACATGGACGATATTCAAATGGACTGTTTTAACTTTAATTTAATATTACTAAGCTATTAAATAGAATGTATAATTATTTTTTATGTTTCAATTCCATATTAAATATTAACATTTACATATATTTAATTTATAATTAAATTATACATTTTAAATGGAATATTATTATAGTATTTTGATGAACTATTATTTTATGCTAATATAACATACATTCAATTAAAATGTTTACATTTTAAAACATCTGTTTCCCTTGTCATAATATGTGTGTTAAGAATTGCAGCGTGTTTTCATTGCATTAATTGTATTTACTTAGCTTTCCCTGTCTTATATGCCCTAATAATAATTAAAACCTCTATCTTTACAACTGAGTAAGGTTCTTAAAGTGACAGTAAATATAAAATTGCTTTAATCATATTTCTCCGTTATGAACTTCTTACCTTATAAAAATAAGGCTTTCTATATTTTTATTGATTTAAAACATCTTAGGTTGTTTTTTGTTAGTTGTAAATAATTACTTTACGACGGACTTGCCTTTTGACTTTCAAACCAGATACACATTTTGATTTTTTTTTCATAAAAATCCATATTTCTAAATATTTTAAGGAAAAATGTTATGTATAATTCAAGATCTATTTAAAAACATATGACATTCTAGTCATCTTTTTTTTTTTACTTCTTAATAGTATTACGGAGATTAATCCTATAAAACAACAACAAACTTGTAAAGAATAAACTAAAATGATTAATTAAAAACAATAGGATATATATATAAAAGCAATATGTTTCCAACCACTTAAAGATTGAAAAAAAAATGAAATTAATTAATTAAAAAGCAGGGTGAAAAAACTTAAAAAACAGGCACTTTGTGTCAGACAAAAGTCACACTATCCCCACACAGCCATTAATTTTTAAAAATTAAAACAATCCTAGACTGATTTGGGAACTAACTCAACTTAAACTGACCTGTCTGTTGACGCGTCAAATTGTTAATAAAGCATTTGCTTCATTTCAGATTCCTTTAAGCCATTCAATGTTGTATCATCTTGAATTGATTCAAAATTGGATTACAGACTTTAAAATTGGCCTACTCGCCATTTGAATTTATTAACTGGAATTAATTGCCTCTCCATAGATATATAATCTCCTAGTCTGCTTTAATTTTGATAGAAGACCTAGAAAAATTCCTCATTATATGCAGGCACTACTCATACAAAGGGTGCTGAGTATTTGGAGATCCTCTCAGGAGTTTAGAATGCATGCTGTTAATTGGCTACGTTGCTATAGGCCAACTTATTACTGGGTAGTACTTCAACAATTCCATTGACAGCTTTGCATGTACTTGTTTTAACTTGATAGGGAAAACGTTGAGCAAATTAT
This sequence comes from Bombina bombina, assembly GCF_027579735.1. Lineage (NCBI taxonomy): Eukaryota > Metazoa > Chordata > Amphibia > Anura > Bombinatoridae > Bombina > Bombina bombina. The sequence goes on along the minus strand of NC_069504.1, from coordinate 317,126,963 downwards.
ATTTTGATGTTCTTTGTTTTACTTTTTTCTTTTAGAATGGTGGAACTATACAGACCTATAATGATGGCTGCTGCAAGATATGTAAGTGAATAAAAGCTGCATTATGGGCTAGTTTCTGCTTTATTTTGGAGAGCTGTGGTTTCATTTAACTTATCTGCTGGGACATAAGGAAGGGAGAAAGCATGCAATGGCCGGCACAATCACAATTGATTTCTTTAACAACTAGCACTCACAGGCCTTGCTTACTTTTCACGGCTGATTACATGGTGATTTTAACCCTATCATTCTGGAGTATAACGATAGTTATATATTTAAAATAAGAAAAGAAAACTAATATGCAGTGGATCACAATACATTTTTTTCAAATTCATTTTGCATAAAATAATTTATTTTTTTGCAGTAACATACAAAGCTTCATGCCACATTTGTTTTTCAACCTGAGATGTAAAAATGTTGTAACGCATGAATTATCCTCTAATAGTTCAATACTAAAGGCACAGACATTAAAGAAAACCATGAGTCATTGTATTTTTGAAACAGGAAATCATTAAAGGGCCATAATACCCAAATGTTTAAACACTTGAAAGTGATGCAGTATAGCTGTAAAAAGCTGACTAGAAAATATCACCTGAACATCTCTATGTAAAAAAGAAAGATATTTTACCTCAAAAGTTCCTCAGTAGCCACCTCCCATTGTAAAGGATTTTTGAAGCAGCATTTTAGTGTGTTTGTCCTAGGACAGCTGAAAGGATGAGCATCGTGCACTCTCATATTATTTCACCAATCAGGTAAAGGAAGCTTACTATGAAATCTCATGAGAGTTAAGTCAAATCTCATGAGATCACAGTAAAAGAGTTCATGACCTCAGCACTGCTGATGCTGATTGGCTGCTGTTCATTTCTTCATTTTTTTTTTATTTTTACCTGCAGCTGGGAGCAGCTGAGTATAACTTTAAACACAGAACTTACTCTGCTGAGCTGAGGAAACTGTGAGGTAAAATATCTTCCTTTTTTACATAGAGATGCTCAAGTGATATTTTCCTGTCAGCTTTTTACAGTTATACTGCATCAGTTTCAAGTGATTTAGCATATGAGTATTATGTCCCTTTAAATATATGTTTGCATGTGTGTGAACAAAAGTCTTTCGTTGTACATACAGCAGGGTTAGTGGACTACGTACTTATTTTCTAGAAAAATAAATCTACCTTTATATTGATGTGAAGCATATAATTTCTCACTATCGTGAAAAGTTAAATCCTTGAGGCTCCATTGTATTTGGTTCCATTATCGTATGCTATTTAAAGAGTTACAGTAAAAATAACCTCTGTGGTCCCAAGAAAGTCAGTGTTATACTTCAGAAAAAATATGGCTTTGGGATTTTGAAAACTAAAACACGTCTCTTTTTAACATGAATATGCTAACTTAACTGCTCATTAAACATCAGAACTAAAAGCATGTGCTCTATGGGAAATACAATTTTCATAAGAATGTGGGATTGCAGTTGTAAGGGTTTTAATGGGCAAAAAAACCATAAAAAGCTTGATTAAATGCATGCAGAGCCAATCCATGTATTTAATTCTTACCTTGCCATAGCTTCATTACAATCATTGTAAAGTTATGTTTGTTGACACTGCTATATGTGTACGATAGGAACTCCTGGTGTGATATTTGTTTTTAATGAAAACATATCAGTTGTATTAATCTCATTGTATCTGACAAGCAAGAAATCACTTGGCAGTGTAAGAATTAATTAACATGTTATTTGTGTCAAAATGTTTAATTATACCAAAATCTTATATTCCTAATAATTCTGCCAGGTTCTGGAATGGGTGTATTACCCTTTACCATTACCCCCGTAGTTCCTACTGCTAAAATAAATTGTGAACCAGGTACTATAATTGTTTAATGTCTATTTTTGTTTTCTTAAAATGCTAATTGATAATTTGAAGAGATATTTTAGATCCAGGATCTGTATGATGAGGAATATATATATATATATATATACATACACACACAGTGTATATATATATATATATATATATATATATATATATACACATATATACATACACACACACACACATATATAATTACTATACCATAAGCACATAAAATAAATGCACTCAGTTCTTACTTTTTGTATATCCATCATGATGATTTATCATTCTCTCTGACCGACTCACACAATTTTCTGTTGCAGATATAAAACAAAAGGCCTACCTAGTCAGCATATTTTAAATCTACTACCCTCGGTGTAATTATTATTATTTATTATTATTATTATTATTATTATCACTCAACCTTCTTCCCTCCATTTTTTGTTATCAAAAACCTATTTTTTCTGAAAATGCTTTCTTCCTAATGTAGATTATTTGAAAATTTCAATCACACACCACCCTTAACATCTCCAAGCTGTTTATAATAATTTAATGAAACATTTTATAGTGATAAACTTTTTTTTCGCCAGTTTCAAGTGGGTTACCACTTTGTTCTTTAGGATATACAGTATGACTTTTAGAAGTTTTCACAAGATTATGATGTCTGCATAGTAATCTGTAGAATAATGTAAAACTGCATAATTAACGCACTTTTTAAGATGCTAGTACCTGTTCCCATACAAGATAGTACACCGTTGACATGTCCTGCTACATTTATGTTTTTTACATTTTTATTATCTCAAATACTAATTCTGCATCATTAGTGAGGTGTGACTGATACAATTAATTGTAACCCTTAAGGAAACAATTACAAAGGTTTATTTCCATACAAATATTTTTTTTTTTAACATGGACAGTAATGGGTTGTGAGGTTGAGAAAAGACTACAAAAGAAATCATCATGATGTAAATTTATTAAAACTATTACTTTTGAATGCATATTTTTTTGTGTTGTATACAACAGTACTATATATTTTCTTAATCTACCATCTTATTAAAACAGAGATACCCTATTATGGAATATAATAAATACACTCATAAAGGCTACGCCAGTACTTTTAGCACATTTACTATTTGTTTGTGTGTTTTGTTTATGCCCACAATCATTCGGCTAAAAAAAATAAAACAAAAAATATCTATTTTTATCAAGAAAATAGGCTTATTAAATGATACAAAAATAATGTGTAAATGTTTATTTTATAGTTCTTCTACAATACCAAAAATGAATCCCTTGTTTAAAGTTCTTGCATGTATGAAAAAATCAAAACCTGTTGTAAATATTTTTTATGGAATATAATTATTGCATTTATTATTAATAGTAATGAATAACAAATAATTTTAGATTTTTTTTAAAGACACTAATTTAATTTCCATGGATTTTTCATTTGAAGTGGAAATAAATGTTTTTATTTCAACAACACAAATACGTGTATAATTATTTTGTGCTATTATTCTATAGTATTATTTTTTCAGTTTGTTTTACTCATAAAAATATTAATAATCTTCAAACTGAAGTAATGAATGATGCAAAGTTTATATTATACAATTTAGAAATGCATTATTATTGGCTCCTTGGAACTAGGCAGATAATCAAATTCATCTAGACTTTTAGATGTGTTCAAAAGGACTGACCTATATATCTACTTATCTAAACGTAAACACGTTTTGCATCTCTGTTACTTGTTATTGTTCCCATATTTTATGACTTTTATTCTTATTTTTTAAATCAATTTTTATTTACTTTTGTAATTGCAACTTATAAGAATTTTGAAATGTTTTTCTGTTTTTTAATTGTCCTCAAATCTACTAAAGAAATACTTAATGGTTATCATTTTATGGCATAGAACATATTTTAAGTGTAGAAATAAAACATATGTAATACTGTTGATTTTATTTCTCCTTCATAACATACTGTGAATTAACATTTTTATATATAATAAATTAAACAGAACCCCCAATTATTGTATTTCAGTTTCTTTCCCACTGATAAGGATTCCTACTGATAACAATAATGTTAAAAATACAGATAATCTTTCCTGTACAGCCTTTATTAACTGATGATTGTTAATTGCTACCACTATTTTTTTTTAATTATTATTATATCCAGTTTGTAAGATTGCCATTCAATTCATACACAAACATCTCCCAGTTTTTATGTAACATTTTCTAAAAGCTTTTTTATTGGAAAATAATCTGCTGTATAATTCTATAATTAAAAAAGAGGAAATACAGCTCTTTTGAAATCTTTTTCTGTAAAAATTATATATAATATTATGCATATGAAAGTTGAGTGTGGTACAAAAGAAGCAATTTTCTGTAGGATCATATACAATAATGAAATAATTGTCTTACCTGTTTTGTCCAATAAAACACATCAACAAAGTTGCTAAATATATTGAAAGTATTTAGTTAAGGATGGCCTGATTTATATTCCTAAAACTGTGGAATGAGCAAGCATAGTTACAAATCTAAAATATGCATATTGTTTTTTTTACACTGATATATTTTTATATTGATGTTTGCTGATATATTTAATTAATTATTTTTAATTCCTCTCTCATCAGGTGCAAAGGAAGAAAAGATTTGTCAGAAAGTGGCAGTCAGAACCACAATACGGAAAAGTGACTGTTTTAGCCAAACTCCGGTAAGTCTATCAGTTATGCTACTATGGGTTTTTCACCATCTTGTGCTTGTCTTTGGCAGATAATGAACTTCAACCAGTATTGTCAGTGTGTTTTCCAGTGATCACAATCTCAAAATGCTTCTGCCGTTAATACCCCTGAAACTTGAAATTGTTAACTCCCAAAATAAAAAACCTGAAATATTTATCTGTTGTTAACAAATAAAATGGTGATTTTGTGGGTTTAGTGATTACCTCACAGGTTGAAGGGGCTATATGTTGATTGATCCTTTTTTATAGATAAAGGTGTCTATATTTTTGTAGGGATTTTAACAGGGTGATTATTGGTATATAGGTAATGTGAGTTTATAGGGTTATGGATTTTTCTGATTTTTAGTAGTGCAAAAGTTATTATTATTAAAAAAAAACGTAACTTAAATTAATCATTAAATGACCCATTGTACTGCATTGGATTTTATTCACCTGTTTATGATGGACATGGCTAAAATTATCAGTAGGGGTGTCAGTAGGGGTGTCCACATACTTTTGGCCATATAGTGTGTGGGTGTGTGTCTCTTTGTATGTGTGTGTGTGTATATATATAGTATATATATATATATATATATATATATATATATATATATATATATATATATATATATATATACTTAAATTATATCTGTGTACACTTTCACAAAGACACATAGAAAGAAAAGTATATATATATATATATATATATATATATATACACAGTATATATATATATATATATATATATATATATATATATATATATATATATATATATATATATATATATATATATATATATATATATATATATATAAAGATTTCTTTTGTTTAAACTTAGGTATAGATAATTTTTAAATTTCTTTAAAAATAAATTATTTTTGTTAATGTTTCCAGTTTCCACTGACAAGTTTCAGTCTTTGGCAAATGCAATTTTTTGTTGTTTGTACACTACTACAATTCTTACTTTTCTTTTGATTCTACAGATAACAGTGGCTTCATGTGATGGGAAATGTCCTTCTGCAACAATCTTTAATGTCAACCTTGATAGCCATATAAGATTCTGTAAATGTTGTCGAGAGAATGGAGTACAAAATCTTACTGTGCCACTTTACTGCTCAGGAAATGGTACTGAAGTTATGTATGTCATCCAGGAGCCTGCTGACTGTTCATGTCAATGGAATTAAATAGATGTTTGGAAATTTGAGAACAATTAAACAGACAACGGGTTTACCAGTAAAAAACAAAATCACAACATTTAATTAAGTATCTAGGGAGGTGGGAAAAAATGGCAATATTAATACAGCAACATTGAAAAACAAAAACTTGGCAACATAATGAAATATTTTAATGAACATGAAGTAGGCCTGTATGTATTTAGTCATTTATGAGTCTGTACTCAAATTATATTGACTTATATTCATGAAAGTGTATTAAATAAAAGCAGGTACTGAAGTTTGAAAATCCTCACATAGCCCAATTCCGAAATGATGTAAGGAAGACAGAACATTCAATGTTCATAATGTGAAGACATTATCTGTATTTCATATTTAGTAGCAAACCCTGTGTAAGGGTAGCAAGCATGTTATATGCACATTGAGCCAAGACAGATTTTAAAATATACATATGCATAAGTAAGCTTTTATGACCTATATAGGTTTGCTACCTTTTCTGGAAAAAAAAGTAGTTGCCATGCTCATTAGCATACATTTGCATAAATATTATACAGCATAAAGCAGAAACTAAAGCTGCTAGGACTGATTTTAAATATTTTTTTTAAACATAGATTCCAATGCACTTAGAAAAAGTTTCACCATAATAGCATATTTATTTCTTTATTTAATCTTTATTTTCAACTTTGACCTGAACCTTAAAAATACTGGCATACCAGTATCATTCCAGCTAGACCTAGATTTGTTCCACATGCAAAAAAAGCATAAGGTCATACCTACAATTGTCACCAAACATTCTACTAAAAACACAATCTGATTGTGAAAGCAATATTTTATACTTGACTTGCGGTGCAAAAAATTATTAATTTGTGAAGTATTTCTTTATTGATCCCATATGTGCCATGGGTAGTATTTTCCTAAGTCTAGGATTTAATATAAATGTTCTAGAGGTTTTAATATTTTGCATATAAAATGAATTGCTAGTTAAATAACTTAAAAGCATATTTTGTATCAAATTTATTGCATATGATTGTATATAAAATTGCTATAAAATTATATAATTAATGTAAAGATCAAAATTAAAATATATTGAAGTTCATATCATGTGATATTGGATATTTGTAACACATGTACAATTGTTAAACAATGTGCCTTTCTTCTATCCTGTTAATTAATAAAGGGTTATTATATACATTTTAAAAAATGCCAATGGGAATTTCAGCATTTCCTCATACATTGTATAATATGCACTGTGTGTATGAAAATATAAAGAAACAAAGACATTTTCTAATAGGTACATGGTATTACATAGAAAATATGTTGCTTGGCTATTAGACACTTATATGCAACACATTTTTGCCAGAACCAGATTCAAAGGTGTTGTTCAATAAAGTTTGCATTATTAATTTGTTTGCAAGCTACAACTGATTGATGGGAGTCTTCACAATGTTGATGGAGCATGGTCCATATTAATAAGCTTAATGCAACAGTTTACTCAAAATGTTCCTCCCCTTTAAATTGTTCCCAATGATCCCTTTTCTTGCTGGAGTGTATTAAACTGTTTACAAGTATTTCCTTTACCTTATATTGGCATTTGAACTATTTAATTTAAACTGTGGTATCCCTTCCTATTCTGAAAGTTTTTGGCATTAGGTCGAAGCTGTGTAAACACAGCCAGTAGAAGAAATTACACTCCCAGTGGAGTATAGAAAAGATAAGGTAAAATGAAAATTTTCCATTGTTCTCTCCAAGTATTGGTCTTTAGTTTACGGACAGATATAAGATAAAAAAGCATTTATATGTACACAATGAATAAAGTAATGAGATCTGATTATACCTAAAAGCTCAACCCATTCTAATAGGTTGTGGCTTCAAAACACAAAATCAGATATTTCATATACATAAATAAACCTTAAAAAACAAATTCTCATACATTTTATACTCTGCAACTGGTAAAAAAAGGTAATTGGAAACATATTAAGGGAAAAACAATTTTACAGTATACTGCCCCTTTAATAAGAAGCGGCCTGGTTTTTGACTCACCTGTATCCAGTCATCTGCACTTGCTACTACTAGTCCATACTAGTCTATGCATTTTCCAGGACAGTTTCTGATTGGTCATAATAGTTGTTAAGAATGCAGAATCAAAGAATATAAGTTTTGGATACTAATGTTTTGTCACTTGCCCCGTCATGAAGCTGTCCTTAAATAGATACTAAACCCAAATCTTTTCTTTGATGATTCAGATAGAGCATTCAATTTTAAGAAATTTTCTAATTTACTCCTATTATCATTTTTTCTTCGTTCACTTGCTAAACCCAATGCTCACTAGCTTCGGGTCTTCGGATATCGTGACCACACTAACTTCTTACCCATAGACTTTAAAGAAGTGCTAACCCAACACTGCGCTAGACCTACATCTTGAAACCGAAAAGGTAGTTATGCATATTTTGCATTCCAATGTTCTTCACATAGATGTTTGTTTTACTTTTAAATATATATACTGAGGTTTTAGTTAAAAAAAAAAAACTGTCTTAAATAAAGGGTGGGGCTGTGGACTCACCATATCCGTAAAGAAATTTTTTTTATAAGGTAAGCATAAATTTTGTTTTCCACTGCATCATCAATTACAGTTGGGAACCAATACCCAAGCTAGAGGACACAGATGATTAGGGAGGGACAAGACAGGTAACCTAAACAGAAGGCACCACTGCTTGAAAAACCTTTCTCCTAAAAGAAGCCTCAGCTGAGGCAAAATAATCAAATTTGTAAAATTTTGAAAAAGTATGCAGAGAAGATTAAGTTGCAGCCTTGCAAATCTTCACAGAAGCTTCATTTATGAAAGCCCAAGAAGAAGAGACAGCCCTAGTAGAATTAGCTGTAATCCTCTCAGGAGGCTGCTGTCCAGCAGTCCCATAAGCCAACCAAATTAAACTTCTCAACCAGAGAGAAAAAGAAGTAGCAGTAGCTTTCTGACCTCTACTTTTCCCACAGAAACAAACAACCAGGCCAAAGACTGGCGAAAATTCCTTAGTCGCCTGTAATTAAAACTTAAGCACGCACAACATCCAAGTTGAGCAACAACGTTCTTTATGAAAAGAAGGATGAGGACATAGAGAAGGAATCACAATTTCCTGATTAACATATACGTCCGGAACCACTATAGGAAGGAAACCTAACTTAGAACGAAGAACCGCCTATCGACAAGAAAGAGAAGATAAGGCAAATCACACTGCAAGGCTGAGAATTCCCTAAACTCTCAGAGCAGAAAAGATAGCAATAAGAAACACAACCTTCCAAGATAGCAAATAAATATCTATGGAATGCAAAGGCTCAAACAGAGCCTGCTGTAAAACGTTAAGAACAAAGTTAAGACTCCAAGGAGGAACAACAGACTTAAACACCAGCCTGGTTCTGACCAAGGCCTGACAAAAAGATTACACATCTGGCACATCCGCAAGATGCTTAAGTAGCAAAATATATAAAACAGAAATCTGACTCTTCAGGGTACTGACTGACAAACCTTTTTCCATACCTTCCTGGAGAAAGGACAAAATCCTAGGAATCCTGATCCTACTCCAAGAGTAGCCCTTGTATTCACACCAATAAAGATATTTACACCATATCTTATGGTAAATCTTACTAGAAACAGGCTTGCAACCATCTTAATTGCATAGTATCATCAGAAATAAAGGAATTGGCTAGTTTTAGAGCCTTTATCCTGTCTTGGATCCCCTCCAAAGGAGTCTCTACTTGACCTCATACCGATAAGATGCCGCACTAGACACAGTGGCAATACCAACTGCAGGTTGCCATAGAAGACCTTGATGAACATACATCTTCAAATAAGCCTCCCGCGTTTTATCCATAGGATCCTTAAAAGAGCAGCTATCCTCCAAAGGAATAGTAGTTCTCATAGCCAGAGTAGAAATGGCCCCTTCTACTTTAGGCACCATATCAAGTATTTATTAAGTTTACTAGATTTCTTAGGGTTGACAACGACAGGCAGATCAGAGTCATCCAAAGTAGCCAAAACCTCCTTTAACAGTATGCAAAGGTGTTCAAGCTTAGATCTGAAGGATACAACTTCAGCATCAGATGAAGGAATTATATTGTGCGAATCTGAGATTTCACCCTCAGATGCTACAGACGTCTTTTCCTCATCAGACTTATGAATAAGGACAACCGGAGTAGCAGCAATGATACAGAAACCTTACTTTCTGAATCTCTTATGTTCCTTATGCGTCTACCCTTTAGTATAGGAAAAGCAGATAATGCCACAGATAGCTATGAATATACCTGGGCAACAAGTTCTGCCAGCAAATAAACTCCTCCAGGAGATTGAGAGGAACCGCAGGGCACTGCATGTGACACCATAAAGACTTGGGACTTTGGAGGATAAAGCTGTGATATTGCATAAACAGAATCATCCTGAGAGACATGAGGTTAACAAACTTTCAGCTAGATTACGAGTTTTGCATTAGAGGCTATGCGGTGCTAACAAGCAGTTTATGGTCACCGCTCACTTGCAGACAGTGCTGGTATTATGGGTTTTTACAAACCCGGCATTAACCACAAAAAAGTGAGCGAAGAGCAAAATTTAGTTCCACATCTCACCTCAATACCAGCGCTGCTTACGTTAGAGGTGAGCTGCTAAAACGTGCTCGTGCACGATTTCCCCATAGGAATCAATGGGGGAGAGCCGGCTGAAAAAAAATCTAACATCTGCAAAAAAGCAGCGTAAAGCTCCTAACGCAGCCCCATTGATTCCTATGGGGAAACACATTTTATGTCTACACCTAACACCCTAACATGAACCCGAGTCTAAACACCCCTAATATTACACTTATTAACCCCTAATCTGCCGCCCGACATCGCTGACAACTAAATTATAATTATTAACCCCTAATCTGCCACTGAGGACACCGCTGCCACCTACATTATACTTATGAACCCCTAATCTGCTGCCCCCAATATCGCCGAACCCTACATTATATTTATTACCCCTAATCTGCCACCCCCAATGTCGCCGCATCCTAACTACATTTATTAACCTGTAATCTGCCGCCCACAACGTCGCCACCACTATAATAAAGTTATTAACCCCTAAACCTAAGTCTAACCCTAACCCCCCCTAACTTAAATATAATTTAAAAAAATCTAAATAATGCCGAGGGGGGTGGGCTGAAAACACAACAAACTTTAGCGGAAACTCATGGGGGAATTTTCTCTTCATGGCTCCATTATAACCAACTGATCCACTATATCTCACACCACAAACACAGACCAGACTTCGGGAGAACCCTTACACACTTCGAGAAACTTTGTACACAAACTAGTTACCCTAACCACCTGATTTCCAAATTATATAAACTCATTGTTGCTCCTTCCACGGCCCTCCTCCCATCATACACAACCTCATGGCAGCGGGAACTGAACCAAGACATTGATCCTGAGACGTGGTTAAGAGCATTTAAGCTCATCAAGTGCTCCTCAGTTTCGGCAAAAGTACAAGAAATTCACCTTAAGCTAACTAGCCGATGGTATCTGACACCATTGAGACTGAGCAAGATGTTCCCCGGCACGACCAACACTTGTTGGAGAGGGTGTGGGGAAGTGGGTTCTCTCCTCCATATCTGGTGGAGCTGTCCCGCTTGACTTGTTACTGGAAGGCGGTGTTCCAGGCTATGTCGGACGTGCTAGGAACAGCGGTCCCACAGGTGCCTGAGACATTAATATTCTGTTCCGTACCCCAATTAACAGCAAGGGGCAAAAGAGCTCTGTTTCTGCTAATGCTGACAGCGGCCAAAAAGATCATTCCAAAATATTGGAAAACACAAACAATCCCCTCAGAACAAGAATGGCGGAATCAAGTGGAAGATCTGCTATTGCTAGAGAGATACCATTATCTGAAAGTCCACAAATTAGACATCCATGAACTTTTAGTAGCATACTGGAACAAAACCATATAGCGCTGTTGGCCACTCAGTTGGGGGTCGAGGTCTTCTCCTATGTGAGGTGACCCCGCCCCAAGGCTTCGCCCTACCTCCCTCCCCTTCATCATTATTTTTTTTTTTTTTCCCCTCCTCCCCCTCTCCTCTTCATTCCTTCTATCTTCCTGCTTTCTCTCTTTTCTTCTTCTGATTCTTCCGGTCATCATCCTTATTTGCACATACAATGTTATACATTTGTTTTGAATGAAAAAAGGAAAATTAGGTTTCACCTCTCAGCTAGGGTCCGATAAGGGACCATTCATTTACGGTAAATCTCCTAAATGACAAGTGACTATAATGGGCTGAAGATTAAATCTCACTATTGTACAGCTGGATTGTTATAACTCCCAGTTCGCAACATCTTTAATATTATGTACCAATCACTGTCAATGGAACTAATGTGTTATTATCGTGTACTGATGTTTGTTTCAATCTTTTTGTATTGTTTGGTGAACCTTAATAAAAATTTAAAATAAAAAAAAAATAAAAAAATCTAAATAAAATTACTACAATTAACTATATAATTCCTATTTAAAACTAAATACTTACCTATAAAATAAACCCTAAGCTAGCTACAATATAACTAATAGTTACATTGTATCTAGCTTAGGTAACTTTGTATTTATTTTAACTAGGTACAATACTTATTAAATATTTATTAAATATTTAATAACTACCTAGTTAAAATAAAGTCAAATTTCCCAGTAAAATAAAACCTAAGTTACAATTACACCTAACACTACACTATAATTAAATAAATCAAATACAATTAATTACAATGAAATAAAATTATCTAAAGTACGAAAAAAAAACACACACTAAATTACAGAAAATAATAAAATAATTACAAGATTTTTAAACTAATTACACCTACTCTAATCCCCCTAACAAAATAAAAAAGCCCCCCAAAATAAAAAAAACCCTACCCTACACTAAATTACAAATAGCCCTTAAAAGGGCCTTTTGCGGGGCATTGCCCCAAAGTAATCAGCTCTTTTACCTGTAAAAAAAAAAGTACAAATACCCAACCAACATTAAAACCCACCACCTACACAACCAACCTTACTCTAAAACCCACCCAATCCCCCCTTAAAAAAAACTAACACTAACCCCTTGAAGATCAACCTACCGTGAGACGTCTTCACCCAACCGGGCAGAAGTGGACCTCCAGACGGGCAGAAGTCTTCACCCAACTGGGCAGAAGTGGACCTCCAGATGGGCAGAAGTCTTCATCCAGACAGCATCTTCTATCTTCATCCATCCGGCGCGGAGCGGGTCATCTTCAAGACATCCGACGCGGAGCATCCTCTTCTAATGACGGCCGACGACTGAATGAAGGTTCCTTTAAATGACGTCATCCAAGATGGCGTCCCTTCAATTCCGATTGACTGATAGAATTCTATCAGCCAATCGGAATTAAGGTAGATAAAAATCCTATTGGCTGATGCAATCAGCCAATAGGATTGAGCTCACATTCTATTGGCTGATTGGAACAGCCAATAGAATGCAAGCTCAATCCTATTGGCTGCATCAGCCAATAGGATTTTTTCTACCTTAATTCCTATTGGCTGAGAGAATTCTATCAGTCAATCGGAATTGAAGGGATCCGCGCCGGATGGATGAAGATAGAAGATGCCGTCTGGATGAAGACTTCTGCCCGTCTGGAGGTCCACTTCTGCCCAGTTGGGTGAAGACGTCTCACGGTAGGGTGATCTTCAAGAGGTTAGTGTTAGGTTTTTTTAAGGGGGGATTGGGTGGGTTTTAGAGTAGGGTTGGTTGTGTGGGTGGTGGGTTTTAATGTTGGGGGGTATTTGTACTTTTTTTTTTTTTTTTACAGGTAAAAGAGCTGATTACTTTGGGGCAATGCCCCGCAAAAGGCCCTTTTAAGGGCTATTTGTAATTTAGTGTAGGGTAGGGCTTTTTTTTATTTTGTTTTTTTTTTTATTTTGTTAGGGGGATTAGAGTAGGTGTAATTAGTTTAAAAATCTTGCAATTATTTTATTTTCTGTAATTTAGTGGGGGGGGGGGTTTCGTACTTTAGATAATTTTATTTCATTGTAATTAATTGTATTTAATTATAGTGTATTGTTAGGTGTAATTGTAACTTAGTTTAGGTTTTATTTTACAGGGAAATGTGTCTTTATTTTAACTAGGTAGTTATTAAATAGTTAATAAATATTTAATAACTATTGTACCTAGTTAAAATAAATACAAAGTTGCCTGTAAAATAAAAATAAAACCTAAGATAGCTACAATGTAACTATTAGTTATATTGTAGCTATCTTAGGGTTTATTTTATCGGTAAGTATTTAGTTTCAAATATGAATTATTTAGTTAATTGTATTAATTTTATTTAGATTTATTTAAATTATATTTAAGTTAGGGGGTGTTAGGGTTAGACTTAGGTTTAGGGGTTAATAACTTTATTATAGTGGCGGCGACGTTGGGGGTGGCAGATTAGGGGTTAATAAATGTAGGTAGGTGTCGGCGATGTTAGGGCCAGCATATTAGGGGTTAATAATATTTAGCTAGTGTTTGCGATGCGGGAGTGCGGCGGTTTAGGGGTTAATATATTTATTATAGTGGCGGCGATGTGGGGGGCCTCGGTTTAGGGGTTAATAGGTAGTTTATGGGTGTTAGTGTACTTTTTAGCACTTTAGTTAAGAGTTTTATGCTACGGCGTTGTAGTGTAAAACTCTGTCTGCCACTTCAGAGGTCTTACGACTGCTACTTCTTAACTTCTGAGCAGCTTACGCTGCTTAATAAATCGGCCCCAATGTCTTATATGAGAATGATTTATTTTAGATGTTGGTTAAATGTTATTAAGAGACTCTTGAATGCATTAAAAAAAAATGTTCTTATTAAGTAGAACATTTTACTTCTTGCTGATAACCCCTATGTCAGGGTTAAACACATGGTTAATCTCATGCACCAGCTGCACCTCTTAGCTGGTCCTGAATAGGTTTTGTCTTTCTCAGAGGTGGTGATGCATTATGTCTCATGAACATGTGTTTAACTATAGGTTGATCACAATAATTTAGAATACTAAAGGAAAAATACCATTAAAGGGACATTAAACTACTGGGCACAATTCTGGAGTCAAGTCCTACAAACAAAAGTGTGGGAACTCACCAAGACTTCCACCCTCTCACAATTAATATAACTAATACTGAAAAGCCAGACACACTTTTTAGAACACATGAAGGGGCATTTGTATATAGATAATGTTGAATAATCTAAAAAGCTTAGTCACATTTTAGGAGATGTTACTCCCTGGCTCTCATGATGTGTAAGGAAGGGTCTGTAATGCAAACATCTGATATCATTTTCTTGATAAGGTTTGTGTGTCCACTCACTCTGCAGTAAAAAACAATGACATCTGAGTGTCTTTTTTAACATTAACACATATAACAAATAAATGTGAAGCAAGTGACACTGGCAGAGCAATCAGGAGGCATGAGGGCACAGTAACATTGAAAGTAAAACAGGTCACCTTTCACTTGGGATGAAACTGGTAAGGTTGAATCTGCAGTAAATATACTGCAGTAAATATATATATATATATATATATATATATATATATATATATATATATTATCTTGCACAGGTCAGCATTCTGCAGAGAACCAGGCCTGCTGACCATAAATTGATAGACATACAGACACCAGCAAAGATAAACATACTATTGGTGAATATAATAAAGTAATTGGATTTATCCTACTACAAGATCTTTCACAAACCTTGCTGGCGTGTATGCCTTTTTAGTGCATTTCTAATAAAGGAGTTTCTATTTTTAAGCCATTGGACTGGCGGTACGTTATTTATATTCACCCTCCT
This sequence comes from Bombina bombina, assembly GCF_027579735.1. NCBI lineage: Eukaryota > Metazoa > Chordata > Amphibia > Anura > Bombinatoridae > Bombina > Bombina bombina. Next base: position 317,111,376 of record NC_069504.1, on the reverse strand, counting down.
TCTACCTACCCTTGTGAGTGCGAGGATTTTAGCTGCTCTACAAGATCTTTCAGAAACACCTTTAACTGCAATTACTGTTTTCCTTTGTGTGTACACATGTATTTAGTATGAGAATAGTACTAGAGAGCGCAGGAAGATACACCAAACTCCTAAAAATACCTATGGGTCTCCAACTAGGTAGCAGAAATTAACATAAAAGTGAAAAATAGATAGGAGCGCTAAAAGCTAAAGGTGATAAGGTGTATTAATGTGAGACTTATTAGAGAGAGAGAAAATAGACAAAGTAGATGAATGTCTAAAGAGACAAAGATTTATTCACATTAGGTGATATATAAAATGTAAAAACGGACGTCTCCGTAAATAAAAACAATTTATACAATTAAGTTGCCATCACTTGATATATGACTATACTTGCAATGTAAAGTTCATAATACAGCAAAGATAGTCCAAATCCACACTGAACTTTCAATCGGGAGTTGGTTTGCTAGCAAAACAAGGGCTTACCCAGACTAGTGCACATTCAGTCTTCTCCGTGACTAGTTGTACGGCCGTAATGACGTCACTATTGAGGGCGCTGTCCTGAATACACTTTCTGATTGGTGTAAATGTGAGGTCAGTAAGTTGCACTGTTTCTTGGCTTTCTTTGCTACAATGCAGCGATCATCGAAGAAAATATTCCTGCACTTAGTGCCAGATAGCACGCAGGATACCAAATCCAAGAATGTAGTATAAAGTAATGTCCAGAAATGACCCGTTACAGGTCTAGTGGCAAAATTGGAAATGGCTAACAGTGTTAGCAGTATTGCACACTTTTAAATGACATATAGTAGCTTAGGTTTAGTTGCAGTACATCCCAAATCCAAGAATGTAGTATAAAGTAATGTCCAGAAATGACCCGTTACAGGTCTAGTGGCAAAATTGGAAATGGCTAACAGTGTTAGCAGTATTGCACACTTTTAAGTGACAAATAATAGCTTAGGTTTAGTTGCAGTACATCAACGCGTTTCTCCCTCTGCAGACCCTCAGCTTAAATGTACCCTCCCACTCCTTTAACACACTCTTGCTGGACCATCATTAACCTAACATATCTCTCTCCTTCAGCTTGATTTCAAACACATCCTCTAACAAAACTCAGAGAAAATACACAGACTTTTCCACTCAGCTGCTCCAACTGCCCTCTAACTTATAACAGGTAGCCTTCTGGAAAACAGACTCTCCCCTAGTTTTGAAAGCTTCAAGCGCTCCCTAAAGACTCTACTGACTCTACTGTTTAAGGATGCATACAACCTATGCTAACCTTACTTTATACCATATCCACTCCTCCATTGCTATCCCCTGAACCCCCTTAGCATGTAAGCCTAAGAGTCCAGCTGTTTGTAGATCACCTTCTTAAAGGGACACTGTACCCAAAACTTTCTAATTTACTCCTATTATCAAATTTTCTTCATTCTCTTGGTATCTTTATTTGAAATGCAAGAATGTAAGTTTAGATGCCGGCCCATTTTTGGTGAACAACCTGGGTTGTCCTTGCTGATTGGTGGATAAATTCATCCACCAATAAAAAAGTGCTGTCCAGAGTACTGAAACCAAAAAAAAGCTTAGATGCCTTCTTTTTCAAATAATGATAGCAAGAGAACAAAGAAAAATTGATAATAAGAATAAATTAGAAAGTTGCTTAAAATTGCATGCTCTTCCTGAATTACAAAATAAAAAATTTGAGTTCAGTGTCCCTTTAAGAATGGATTACAACAGTGCAACTCTTGCAGGGCCCTCTACCCATTTGATCCCTTTAATTGTTTTGCCGTACTCCCCTTTGTTTATAGCGCTTCGGAATCTGTTGGCGCTCTACAAATAACCGATAATAATAATAATGCGTCCTCAGAGCTCTGGTTAACTGTTTGGCGAAACAAAAAAAGTGTCACAAAATACATTACAAAGTACAGTTACACTTATAATAACACCATCTATTTTTTTTTTTTTTTTTAAATATTGCACAAAAAGGTATAGGGGCTCAAACATATGAGGTCTCAGGTGTTAGAAGAAGAAAAAGGCAGGCAAAGGCCTTTAACATAGAGACGCAGACATATACTTGTCTAAAGATGTACAGTGCCCTCCACTAATATTGGCACCCTTGGTAAATATGAGCAAAGAAGCCTGTGGAAAATTGTCTTTATTGTTTAACCTTTTGATCTTTTGTTGAAAAAAAATACACAAAAAAAAAATATTTGTTAAATATATGTGTTGTGCAATTATTGGAACCCCTATGATATCATATGAGAAAAATATATTTGAAGTATATTCCCATTGAAATTTTACATTTTTTAGTACTGTGTGAAATTGTTCAACCATGACTTCCTGTTTCACAGGGGTATACCTATGAAGTAACATATAGGCCAAATCCCCTTAGTCATTCATCACATTGGGTAAGACAAAGGAATATAGCTGTAATGTACGGAAAAAGGTTGTTGAGCTTGACAAAATAGTGAGTGGCTTTAAGAAAATAGCAAAATCATTGAAAAATGTAAATTTCCACTATCAGGGCAATAATTAAGAAGTTCAAGTCAACTGGAAATGTTATGAATCAACCTGGAAGAGGACTGGGGTTTATATTTTCTCAACGCACTATGAAGAGGTTTGCGTGGCCAAAATATCTCCAAGGATAACAGCTGGAGAATTGCAGAAGTTAGTTGCGTCTTGAGGTCAGAAAGTCTCTAAAACTACAATCCAACTTCACCTACATCACCACAAGTTGTTTGGAAGGGTTTCAAGAAAAAAGCCTGTATACTATCATCCAAAAACAAACCCAAGCGTATTTAGTTTGCCAGACACTACTGGAACTTCAAATGGGATTGGGTTCCAAATAAAGCTTTTTGGCAATAAACACCAGAGGTGGGTTTTGTGCTCACAGAGAGGTAGCCATGTTGAAAAGTACCTCATGCCCACAGTTAAATATGATGCTGGCTCTTTAATGTTTTGAGGCTGTTTTTCTACCAGATGATCTGGACATTTTGTTAGGATACATGGCATCATGGAATTTATCAAATATCAACAGATATTGTATTAACACCTTACTGCATCTGCCAGAAAGCTTAAAATGGCTCGTGTTTGGAGAGACTACCAACATTGACCTAGAAATCTGAAGGATCTGGAGATCTCATATCCCTTGCCATGTATTCTCCAACCTCATCAGAAATTATAGGAGAAGATTTAGAGCTCTTATCTTGGCAAAGGGAGGTGGCATAAAGTATTGACTAAAAGGGTGCAAATAATTATGCCAACAATTGTGCAACACATATTTCTTTTATGTAATTAGCAAGAGTCCATGAGCTAGTGACGTATGGGATATACATTCCTACCAGGAGGGGCAAAGTTTCCCAAACCTCAAAATGCCTATAAATACACCCCTCACCACACCCACAAATCAGTTTTACAAACTTTGCCTCCTATGGAGGTGGTGAAGTAAGTTTGTGCTAGATTCTACGTTTATATGCGCTCCGCAGGAGGTTGGAGCCCGGTTTTCCTCTCAGCGTGCAGTGAATGTCAGAGGGATGTGAGGAGAGTATTGCCTATTTGAATTCAATGATCTCCTTCTACGGGGTCTATTTCATAGGTTCTCTGTTATCGGTCGTAGAGATTCATCTCTTACCTCCCTTTTCAGATCGACGATATACTCTTATTTATATACCATTACCTCTGCTGATTTTCGTTTCAGTACTGGTTTGGCTTTCTACAACATGTAGATGAGTGTCCTGGGGTAAGTAAGTCTTATTTTCTGTGACACTCTAAGCTATGGTTGGGCACTTTTTTATAAAGTTCTAAATATATGTATTCAAACATTTATTTGCCTTGACTCAGGATGTTCAACATTGCTTATTTCAGACAGTCAGTTTCATATTTGGGATAATGCATATGAATAAATCAATTTTTTTCTTACCTTAAAATTTGACTTTTTCCCTGTGGGCTGTTAGGCTCGCGGGGGCTGAAAATGCTTCATTTTATTGCGTCATTCTTGGCGCTGACTTTTTTGGCGCAAAAATTTTTTTTCTTCTGTTTCCGGCGTCATACGTGTCGCCGGAAGTTGCGTCATTTTTGACGTTCTTTTGCGCCAAAAGTGTCGGCGTTCCGGATGTGGCGTCATTTTTGGCGCCAAAAGCATTTAGGCGCCAAATAATGTGGGCGTCATTTTTGGCGCTAAAAAAATATGGGTGTCACTATTGTCTCCACATTATTTAAGTCTCATTATTTATTGCTTCTGGTTGCTAGAAGCTTGTTCACTGTCATTTTTTCCCATTCCTGAAACTGTCATTTAAGGAATTTGATCAATTTTGCTTTATATGTTGTTTTTTCTATTACATATTGCAAGATGTCCCACGTTGAAACTGAGTCAGAAGATACTTCTGGAAAATTGATGCCTGGTGCTGGAGCTACCAAAGCTAAGTGTATCTGCTGTAAACTTATGGTATCTGTTCCTCCAGCTGTTGTTTGTACTGTTTGTCATGACAAACTTGTTAATGCAGATAATATTTCCTTTAGTACTGTTACATTACCTGTTGCTGTTCCGTCAACATCTAATACTCAGAGTGTTCCTGATAACATAAGAGATTTTGTTTCTAAATCCATTAAGAAGGCTATGTCTGTTATTCCTCCTTCTAGTAAACGTAAAAGTCTTTTGAAACTTTTCATTTTTCAGATGAATTTTTAAATGAACATCATCATTCTGATTCTGATAATGGTTCTTCTGGTTCAGAGGATTCTGTCTCAGAGGTTGATGCTGATAAATCTTCATATTTATTTAAAATGGAATTTATTCGTTCTTTACTTAAAGAAGTCCTAATTGCATTAGAAATTGAGGATTCTGGTCCTCTTGATACTAAATCTAAATGTTTAGATAAGGTTTTTAAATCTCCTGTAGTTATTCCAGAAGTTTTTCCTGTCCCTGGTGCTATTTCTGAAGTAATTTCCAGGGAATGGAATAATTTGGGTAATTCATTTACTCCTTCTAAACGTTTTAAGCAATTATATCCTGTGCCATCTGACAGATTAGAGTTTTGGGACAAAATCCCTAAGGTTGATGGGGCTGTCTCTACTCTTGCTAAGCATACTACTATTCCTATGGCAGATGGTACTTCCTTTAAGGATCCTTTAGATAGGAAAATTGAATCCTTTCTAAGAAAAGCTTACTTGTGTTCAGGTAATCTTCTTAGACCTGCTATATCTTTAACGGATGTTGCTGCAGCTTCAACTTTTTGGTTAGAAGCTTTAGCGCAACAAGTAACAGATCATAATTCTCATAGCATTATTATTCTTCTTCAACATGCTAATAATTTTATTTGTGATGCCATCTTTGATATCATTGGAGCTGATGTCAGGTATATGTCTCTAGCTATTTTAGCTAGAAGAGCTTTATGGCTTAAAACTTGGAATGCTGATATGTCTTCTAAGTCTACTCTGCTTTCCCTTTCTTTCCAGGGTAATAAATTGTTTGGTTCTCAGTTGGATTCTATTATCTCAACTGTTACTGGAGGGAAAGGAACTTTTTTACCACAGGATAAAAAATCTAAAGGTAAATTTAGGTCTAATAATCGTTTTCGTTCCTTTCGTCACAACAAGGAACAAAAACCTGATCCTTCATACTCAGGAGCGGTATCAGTTTGGAAACCATCTCCAGTCTGGAATAAATCCAAACCTTTTAGAAAATCAAAGCCAGCTCCTAAGTCCACATGAAGGTGCAGCCCTCATTCCAGCTCAGCTGGAAGGGGGCAGATTACGTTTTTTCAAAGAAATTTGGATCAATTCCGTTCACAATCTTTGGATTCAGAACATTGTTTCAGAAGGGTACAGAATTGGCTTCAAGATAAGGCCTCCTGCAAAGAGATTTTTTCTTTCCCGTGTCCCAGTAAACCCAGTGAAGGCTCAAGCATTTCTGAAATGTGTTTCAGATCTAGAGTTGGCTGGAGTAATTATGCCAGTTCCAGTTCTGGAACAGGGACTGGGGTTTTATTCAAATCTCTTCATTGTACCAAAGAAGGAGAATTCCTTCAGACCAGTTCTGGATCTAAAAATATTGAATCGTTATGTAAGGATACCAACATTCAAAATGGTGACTGTAAGGACTATCCTGCCTTTTGTTCAGCAAGGGCATTATATGTCTACAATAGATTTACAGGATGCATATCTGCATATTCCGATTCATCCAGATCACTATCAGTTTCTGAGATTCTCTTTCCTAGACAAGCATTACCAGTTTGTGGCTCTGCCGTTTGGCCTAGCTACAGCTCCAAGAATTTTTACAAAGGTTCTCGGTGCCCTTCTGTCTGTAATCAGAGAACAGGGTATTGTGGTATTTCCTTATTTGGACGATATCTTGGTACTTGCTCAGTCTTCACATTTAGCAGAATCTCATACGAATCGACTTGTGTTGTTTCTTCAACATCATGGTTGGAGGATCAATTTACCAAAAAGTTCATTGATTCCTCAGACACAGGTAACCTTTTTAGGTTTCCAGATAGATTCAGTGTCCATGACTCTATCTTTGACAGACAAGAGACGTCTAAAATTGATATCAACTTGTCGAAACCTTCAGTCACAATCATTCCCTTCGGTAGCCTTATGCATGGAAATTCTAGGTCTTATGACTGCTGCATCGGACGCGATCCCCTTTGCTCGTTTTCACATGCGGCCTCTTCAGCTCTGTATGCTGAACCAGTGGTGCAGGGATTACACAAAGATATCTCAATTAATATCTTTAAAACCGATTGTACGACACTCTCTGACGTGGTGGACAGATCACCATCGTTTAGTTCAGGGGGCTTCTTTTGTTCTTCCGACCTGGACTGTAATTTCCACAGATGCAAGCCTTACAGGTTGGGGAGCTGTGTGGGGGTCTCTGACAGCACAAGGGGTTTGGGAATCTCAGGAGGTGAGATTACCGATCAATATTTTGGAACTCCGTGCAATTTTCAGAGCTCTTCAGTCTTGGCCTCTTCTAAAGAGAGAATCGTTCATTTGTTTTCAGACAGACAATGTCACAACTGTGGCATACATCAATCATCAAGGAGGGAATCACAGTCCTCTGGCTATGAAAGAAGTATCTCGAATTCTGGTATGGGCGGAATCCAGCTCCTGTCTAGTTTCTGCGGTTCATATCCCAGGTATAGACAATTGGGAAGCGGATTATCTCAGTCGCCAAACGTTACATCCGGGTGAATGGTATCTTCACCCAGAGGTATTTCTTCAGATTGTTCAAATGTGGGGACTTCCAGAAATAGATTTGATGGCCTCTCATCTAAACAAGAAACTTCCCAGGTATCTGTCCAGATCCAGGGATCCTCAAGCGGTAGCAGTGGATGCATTGTCACTTCCTTGGAAGTATCATCCTGCCTATATCTTTCCGCCTCTAGTTCTTCTTCCAAGAGTAATCTCCAAGATTCTGAAGGAATGCTCGTTTGTTCTGCTGGTAGCTCCAGCATGGCCTCACAGGTTTTGGTATGCGGATCTTGTCCGGATGGCCTCTTGCCAACCGTCGACTCTTCCGTTAAGGCCAGACCTTCTGTCGCAAGGTCCTTTTTTCCATCAGGATCTCAAATCCTTAAATTGAAAGGTATGGAGATTGAACGCTTGATTCTTAGTCAAAGAGGTTTCTCTGACTCTGTGATTAATACTATGTTACAGGCTCGTAAATCTGTATCTAGGGAGATATATTATAGAGTCTGGAAGACTTATATTTCTTGGTGTCTTTCTCATCATTTTTCCTGGCATTCTTTTAGAATTCCGAGAATTTTACAGTTTCTTCAGGATGGTTTGGATAAAGGTTTGTCTGCAAGTTCCTTGAAAGGACAAATCTCTGCTCTTTCTGTTCTTTTTCACAGAAAGATTGCTAATCTTCCTTTGGTTCATATAAAACCTGTCATTAAGTCAATTTCTCCTCCTTGGAGTTTGAATTTGGTTCTGAGGGCTCTTCAAGCTCCTCCGTTTGAACCTATGCATTCATTGGACATTAAATTACTTTCTTGGAAAGTTTTGTTCCTTTTGGCCATCTCTTCTGCCAGAAGAGTTTCTGAATTATCTGCTCTTTCTTGTGAGTCTCCTTTTCTGATTTTTCACCAGGATAAGGCGGTGTTGCGAACTTCTTTTACATTTTTACCTAAGGTTGTGAATTCCAACAACATTAGTAGAGAAATTGTGGTTCCTTCATTATGTCCTAATCCTAAGAATTCTAAGGAGAAATCATTGCATTCTTTGGATGTAGTTAGAGCTTTGAAATATTATGTTGAAGCTACTAAGAATTTCCGAAAGACTTCTAGTCTATTTGTTATCTTTTCCGGTTCTAGGAAAGGTCAGAAGGCCTCTGCCATTTCTTTGGCATCTTGGTTGAAATCTTTAATTCATCATGCTTATGTCGAGTCGGGTAAAACTCCGCCTCAAAGGATTACAGCTCATTCTACTAGGTCAGTTTCTACTTCCTGGGCGTTTAGGAATGAAGCTTCGGTTGATCAGATTTGCAAAGCAGCAACTTGGTCTTCTTTGCATACTTTTACTAAATTCTACCATTTTGATGTGTTTTCTTCTTCTAAAGCTGTCTTTAGTAGAAAAGTACTTCAGGCAGCTGTTTCAGTTTGAATCTTCTGCTTATATTTTCAGTTTTTTTCTTTATAAGATTTAAACTTTATTTTTGGGTGTGGATTTTTTTCAGCGGAATTGGCTGTCTTTATTTTATCCCTCCCTCTCTAGTGACTCTTGTGTGGAAGATCCACATCTTGGGTAGTCATGATCCCATACGTCACTAGCTCATGGACTCTTGCTAATTACATGAAAGAAAACATAATTTATGTAAGAACTTACCTGATAAATTCATTTCTTTCATATTAGCAAGAGTCCATGAGGCCCACCCTTTTTTGTGGTGGTTATGATTTTTTTTATAAAGCACAATTATTCCAATTCCTTATATTTATGCTTCACACTTTTTTCTTATCACCTCACTTCTTGGCTATTCGTTAAACTGATTTGTGGGTGTGGTGAGGGGTGTATTTATAGGCATTTTAAGGTTTGGGAAACTTTGCCCCCCTGGTAGGAATGTATATCCCATACGTCACTAGCTCATGGTCTCTTGCTAATATGAAAGAAATGAATTTATCAGGTAAGTTCTTACATAAATTATGTTATTTAACAAAGATTTTTTTTTTTTATATAAACCTGTGTTGTATTTGCAATTGTTTGATATCCATGAGAGCAGAGTATTTTTGTGTATTTTTTTAACAAAAGATCAAACGGTTAACCAATAAAAACAATTTTTCCCAGCCTTCTTTGCTCATATTTACCAAAGGTGCCAATATTAGTGGAGGGCACTGTAAATGTATGTATACATATAGGTCTATAAGAGTTTGCATATGTATTTATGTATTTATATGTGCATTTATGTATCTATAGACGTATATACACATATAAACACATAAATACATATGTACACATATATAGACATATATATAAGTGCATTGGAGCCCTTTACAGTTAATTCATCACATTGGGTAAGACCAAGTTAAGTAGATGAAAACATGTAAAAGCATATTTATGCAATGTTCATATTTATAAGAAGAGGTTTTAACTATGTATGTACTGTAAATATTTGATGTTTCAATGTTCTGCACATAGCAGAATATGTTCCAAGTATTTATAAATAGATATTTTTTTTAATAATTATGTATATATCTATACCTATATATAATTATATATATATATATATATATATATATATATATATATATATATATATATATATATATATAGTTATAGATATATATTGTACCAAAATACCATCAGATATATGTAGAAATATGTATTTATTAAGAAATAGAACATATTCTTCTATGTGAAGAGCATTGGAATGTGAAATATTCATATTTTCATGTCGGGTTAGCGCAAATGAGAATATGCTGTCGGGTTTGCTCGTGAGTAGGGAGTTTTTATCCAGTTTTATTTCTCAATTCACTTTTATGGGGGAATACGTGAACGTACACTCAGTATTCTAACTTCGCGGTTGTCGGGTTAGCGAAAACAGTTTACTTTCAAGTCATAATACAAGAGCAACCCAACAAGCGCAACAAGCTTACTTTCAATGCTCACGCATTAAATAGTGCTTCACTCGTCATCTGGCCCTAAGTGGGTAGTAAGTGACTAAAAGCTAAGCATGAAACCATAGCCAAGTGTACTTGAATAGAGTGTTGTGCAGATATTCTATATATAAAAAAAGATAAGTGCTCAGTTAAGGAATGAACAAAAGCATAATGGCTTGTTCTGTGGCTATAGTCACCACTCCGGGAGAATCCCCTGGTTAAGCATGTTTCTCTAAACACCTTGTAATTTTCTGCTGCCATGTAATAAATTAACAAACCAGCTGAATGTGTTTACTCTAATCATTTTTTAATTTCCAAACTCCCCCATCACTTTCTTTATTTAAAGGTACCAATCCAGTCTTGTTAGCAAAATGTTAGCATTGTATCTAATCCCAGCTGTTGAGGCCAATTAGGGACACATACTGTATATAGCAGGAAGAGACATTTTGAAGTTTGTGGTGTGTATTTCCAATATTCAGAATTGGAAAAAACACATTTCAGAGTTAAATTACAGGAAAAGTGGTCAAAATAAATGACGAAAATACATTGTATTGCTTTTTTTTTATTACGTATCCTTAAACAGTCTCTGTTACAATCTCATGCTACTTTAAGAATATAAATAGTTATTCTGAGCTTAGGTTGTAGATGTTATTATGATAAAATTATTTTTTTAACGAGACAATGCTATAATTTTTTTAAAAAAGGCCTCATTAAATCAGTATCCCCTAATATATTCTTGGAAGAAATTACATTTTTGTCACACTCATTCCAACTGATGTAGCCACTTGCATATCTCCAGCCCATAAAGGAAAGGCTAAATTATGCAATAAAGTTAGGTCTGGATTGCAAAACTGCATCACCTGATTAGAAATCCAAGCAATTTTTAATTGGAATAAAAACAGAACTGTCTGTTGGGGATGTTTCACAGTGCACACATTATTCACATCTCCAGCGAATATTTTAATTATGATACCTAATGAAACATTTTTTCCATAATATTTTCACAGATTTGGAATACACCAAATCATAACATTTTACACATAGCTCAGATGTGGTACTTATGAAGTTTATTTATTATTAAGGCACTAACAGACACTTTAATCAATTAATGGGTTTTATTTTTTTAAGTTTCTTATCAGCTGTAGCCACGTTTAGTTTTTTTCTTGCTAATAACATTTATCAATGTCGACAACTTCAATGATTTGAAAAAATCTTATTATTATTTATAAATAATAATAATAATAATGGGCTAGATTACGAGTGGTGCGCTAACTGTAGCGCAAGTGCGGTATCGTTTTTTTAGGCTCCTTAGAGCGTCTTCAGCCTCTCTAGCCTCACCAGTCATGTTATTAAACACAATTTAATAACATAAGGACTGGTGAGGCTAGAGGGGCTGAAAACACTCTAGGGAGCCTAAAAAAACGATATCGCACTTGCGCTACAGTTTGCGCACCACTCGTAAACTAGCCCAATGATAGCTAAATCGTACAAAAAACATGTGCAACTTATGAATATGCAACTTTATTATTTAGATTTTTTATACCCTTGTGATTAAATTTAGATGTTTAATTAAAGGAACTAATGTTTTTCCACCAGTACAGGACAATTCTTAAAAAAAATAAAAAAAACATAATTTATGTAAGAACTTACCTGATAAATTCATTTCTTTCATATTAGCAAGAGTCCATGAGCTAGTGACGTATGGGATATACATTCCTACCAGGAGGGGCAAAGTTTCCCAAACCTTAAAATGCCTATAAATACACCCCTCACCACACCCACAATTCAGTTTAACGAATAGCCAAGAAGTGGGGTGATAAGAAAAAAGTGTGAAAGCATATAAAATAAGGAATTGGAATAATTGTGCTTTATACAAAAAAATCAAAACCACCACAAAAAAGGGCGGGCCTCATGGACTCTTGCTAATATGAAAGAAATGAATTTATCAGGTAAGTTCTTACATAAATTATGTTTTCTTTCATGTAATTAGCAAGAGTCCATGAGCTAGTGACGTATGGGATAATGATTGCCCAAGATGTGGACCTTTCCACGCAAGAGTCACTAGAGAGGGAGGGATAAAATAAAGACAGCCAATTCCTGCTGAAAATAATCCACACCCAGAATAAAATTTTAATGAAAAAACATAAGCAGAAGATTCAAACTGAAACCACTGCCTGAAGTACGTTTCTACCAAAAACTGTTTCAGAAGAAGAAAACACATCAAAATGGTAGAATTTAGTAAAAGCATGCAAAGAGAACCAAGTTGCTGCTTTGCAAATCTGATCAACCGAAGCTTCATTCCTAAACGCCCAGGAAGTAGAAACTGACCTAGTAGAATGAGCTGTAATCCTTTGAGGCGGAGTGTTACCCGACTCAACATAGGCATGATGAAATAAAGATTTCAACCAAGATGCCAAAGAAATGGCAGAAGCTTTCTGGCCTTTTCTAGAACCGGAAAAGATGACAAATAGACTAGAAGTCTTTCGGAAAGACTTAGTAGCTTCAACATAATATTACAAAGCTCTAACAGCATCCAAAGAATGCAATGATTTCTCCTTAGAATTCATAGGATTAGGACATAATGAAGGAACCACAATTTCTCTACTAATGTTGTTAGAATTCACAACCTTAGGTAAAAAATTCAAAAGAAGTTCGCAGCACCGCCTTATCCTGATGCAAAATCAGAAGAGGAGACTCACAAAAAAGAGTAGATAATTCGGAGACTCTTCTGGCAGAAGAGATGACCAAAAGAAACAAAACTTTCCAAGAAAGTAATATAACGACCAAAGAATACATGGGTTCAAAAGGAGGAGCTTGAAGAGCCCCCAGAACCAAATTCAAACTCCAAGGAGGAGAAATTGACTTAATGACAGGTTTTATACGAACCACAGGTTGTACAAAACAATGAATATCAGGAAGATTAGCAATCCTTCTGTGTAAAAGAACAGAAAGAGCAGAGATTTGTCTTTCAAGGAACTTGCGGACAAACCTTTATCTAAACCATCCTGAAGAAACTGTAAAATTCTCGGTATTCAAAAAGAATGCCAAGAAAAAAGATGAGAAAGACACTAAGAAATATAAGTCTTCCAGACTCTATAATATCTCTCTCTAGATACAGATTTACGAGCCTGTCACATAGTATCAATCACAGAGTCAGAGAAACCTCTTTGACCAAGAATCAAGCGTTCAAACTCCATACCTTAAAATTAAGGTTTTGAGATCCTGATGGAAAAAAAGAACCTTGAGACAGAAAGACTGGTCTTAACGGAAGAGTCCACAGCTGGCAAGAGGCCATCCGGACAAGATCCGCATACCAAAACCTGTGAGGCCATGCTGGAGCTACCAGCAGGACAAACGAGCATTCCTTTAGAATATTGGAGAATACCCTTGGAAGAAGAACTAGAGGCGGAAAGATATAGGCAGGATGACACTTGTAAGGAAGAGATAATGCATCCACTGCCTCCGCCCGAGGATCCCGGGATCCGGACAGATACCAGGGAAGTTTCTTGTTTAGATGAGAAGCCATCAGATCTATTTCTGGGAGTTCCCACATTTGAACAATCTGAGGAAAAACCTCTGGGTGAAGAGACCATTCGCCCAGGTGCAACGTTTGGCGACTGAGATAATCCGCTTTCCAATTGTCCATACCTGGGATATGAACCGCAGTGATTAGACAGGAGCTGGATTCCGCCCAAACCAAAATTGATTGATGTATGCCACAGTTGTGACATTGTCTATCTGAAAACAAATGAACAACTCTCTCTTCAGAAGAGGCCAAGACTGAAGAGCTCTGAAAATTGCACGGAGTTCCAAAATATTGATCGGAAATCTCACCTCCTGAGATTCCCAAACCCCTTGTGCCGTCAGATACCCCCACACAGCTCCCCAACCTGTAAGACTTGCATCTGTTGAGATTATAGTCCAGGTCGGAAGAACAAAGAAGCCCCCTGAACTAAACGATGGTGATCTGTCCACCATGTCAGAGAGTGTCGTATAATCGGTTTAAAGATATTAATTGAGATATCTTTGAGTAATCCCTGCACCATTGGTTCAGCATACAGAGCTGAAGAGGTCGCATGTGAAAACGAGCAAAGGAGATCGCATCTGATGCGGCAGTCCTAAGACCTAAAATTTCCATGCATAAGGCTACCAAAGGGAATGATTGTGACTGAAGGTTTTGACAAGCTGATCAATGTTAAACTTCTCTTGTCTGACAAGGACAACGTCATAGACACTGAATCTATCTAGAAACCTAAAAAGGTTACCCTTGTCTGAGGAATCAATGAACTGATTGGTAAATTGATCCTCCAACCATGAACTTGAAGAAACAACACAAGTCGATTCGTATGAGATTCTTCGAAAATGAGAAGACTGAGCAAGTACCAAGATATCGTCCAAATAAGGACATACCAAAACCCTGATCTCTGATTACAGAAAGAAGGACACCGAGAACCTTTGAAAAAAATTCTTGGAACTGAGGCTAGGCCAAACGGTAGAGCCACAAAACTGGTAATGCTTGTCTAAAAAGAGAATCTCAGACACTAAAAGTGATCTGGATGAATCGGAATATGCAGATACGCATCCTGTAAATCTATTGTAGACATATAATGCCCTTGCTAAACAAAAGGCAGGATAGTCCTACAGTTACCATCTTGAATGTTGGTATCCTTACATAACGATTCAATATTGAAAGATCCGGAAATGGTCTGAAGGAATTGACCTTCTTTGGTACAATGAAGAGATAAAATAAAACCCCAGCCCCTGTTCCAGAACTGGAACTGGCATAATTACTCCAGCCAACTCTAGATCTGAAACACATTTCAGAAATGCTGAGCCTTTGCTGTGTTAACTGGGACACGGGAAAGAAAAAAATCTCTTAGCAGGAGGCCTTAACTTGAAGCCAATTCTGTACCTTTCTGAAACAATGTTCTGAAACCAGAGATTGAGAACGAAATTGATCCAAATTTCTTTGAAGAAAACGTAATCTGCCCCATACCAGCTGAGCTGGAATAAGGGCCGCACCTTCATGGGTACTTAGGAGCTGGCTATAGATTTCTATAAGGCTTGGATATATTCCAAACTGGAAATAGTTTCCAAACTGATACCGCTCCTGAGAATGAAGGATCAGGCTTTTGTTCCTTGTTGTGAGGAAAGGAACGAAAAAGATTATTAGACCTAAATTTACCTTAGATTTTTTATCCTTTGGTAAAAAAGTTCCCTCCCTTCCAGAAACAGTTGAGATAATAATTTATTACCCTGGAAAGAAAGGGAAAGTAAAGTTGACTTAGAAGACATATCAGCATTCCAAGTTTAATCCATAAAGCTTTTCTAGCTAAAATAGCTAGAGACATATACCTGACATCAACTCTAATGATATCAAAAGATGGTATCACCAATAAAATTATTAGCATGTTATAGAATAATAATAATGCTATAAAATTATGATCTGTTACTTGTTGCGCTAAAGCTTCTAACCAAAAAGTTGAAGCTGCAGCAACATCCGCTAAAAATATAGCAGGTCTAAGAAGATTACCTGAACATAAGTAAGCTTTTCTTAGAAAGGATTCAATATTCCTATCTAAAGGATCCTTAAATGAAGTACTATCTGCCGTAGGAATAGTAGTACATTTAGCAGGAGTAGAGACAGCCCCATAACCTTAGGGATTTTGTCCCAAAAACCTCTAATCTGTCAGATGGCACAGGATATAATTGCTTAAACGTTTAGAAGGAGTAAAAGAATTACCCAAATTATTCCATTCCCTGGAAATTACTTCAGAAATAGCATCAGGGAGATTAAACACTTCTGGAATAACTACAGGAGATTTAAAAACCTTATTTAAACGTTTAGATTTAGTATCAAGAGGACCAGAATCCTCTATTTCTAATGCAATTAATACTTCTTTAAATAAAGAACGAATAAATTCCATCTTGAACAAATACAAAGATTTATTAGCATCAACCTCTGAGACAGAAACTTCTGAACCAGAAGAACCATTTATCAGTATCAGAATGGTGATGTTCATTTTAAAAATTCATCTGAAAAAAGAGAAGTTTTAAAAGACTTTTATGTAAACTAGAAGGAGAAATAACAGACATAGCCTTCTTAATGGATTTAAAAAATAAAATCTCTTATGTTATCAGGAACACTCTGAAAATTAGATGTTGACGGAACAGCAACAGGTAATGTAACAGTACTAAAGGAAATTTTTATCTGCATTAATAAGTTTGTCATGACATGCAATACAAACAACAGCTGGAGAAACAGATACCAAAAGTTTATAGCAGATACACTTAGCTTGGTAGCTCCAGCACCGGGCAGTGATTTTCCTGAAGTATCTTCTGACTCAGTTGCAACGTGGAACATCTTGCAATATGTAATAGAAAAAAACAACATATAAAGCAAAATTGAACAAATTCCTTAAATGACAGTTTCAGGAATGGGAAAAAAATGCCAGTGAACAAGCTTCTAGCAACCAGAAGCAATAAATAATGAGACTTAAATAATGTGGAGACAAAAGCGACGCCCATATTTTTTTAGCGCCAAATAAGACGCCCACATTATTTGTCGCCTAAATACTTTTGGCGCCAAAAATGACGCCACATCCGGAACGCCGACATTTTTGGCGCAAAAGAACGTCAAAAAAATGACGCAACTTCCGGCGACACGTATGACGCCGGAAACAGAAAAGATTTTTTGCGCCAAAAAAGTCCGCGCCAAGAATGACGCAATAAAATGAAGCATTTTCAGCCCCCGCGAGCCTAACAGCCCACAGGGAAAAAGTCAAATT
The DNA here is from genome assembly GCF_027579735.1 of Bombina bombina. Taxonomy (NCBI): domain Eukaryota; kingdom Metazoa; phylum Chordata; class Amphibia; order Anura; family Bombinatoridae; genus Bombina; species Bombina bombina. The sequence goes on along the minus strand of NC_069504.1, from coordinate 317,094,479 downwards.
TTTTAAGGTAAGAAAAAATGATTGATTCAAATGCATTATCCCAAATATGAAACTGACTGTCTGAAAAAAAAGGAATGTTGAACATCCTGAGTCAAGGCAAATAAATGTTTGAATACATATATTTAGAACTTTATAAAAAAGTGCCCAACCATAGCTTTAGAGTGTCACAGAAAATAAGACTTACTTACCCCAGGACGCTCATCTACATGTTTGTAGAAAGCCAAACCAGTACTGAAACGAAAATCAGCAGAGGTAATGGTATATAAATAAGAGTATATCGTCGATCTGAAAAGGGAGGTAAGAGATGAATCTCTACGACCGATAACAGAGAACCTATGAAATAGACCCCGTAGAAGGAGATCATTGAATTCAAATAGGCAATACTCTCCTCACATCCCTCTGACATTCACTGCACGCTGAGAGGAAAACCGGGCCCCAACTTGCTGCGGAGCGCATATCAACGTAGAATCTAGCACAAACTTACTTCACCACCTCCATAGGAGGCAAAGTTTGTAAAACTGAATTGTGGGTGTGGTGAGGGGTGTATTTATAGGCATTTTAAGGTTTGGGAAACTTTGCCCCTCCTGGTAGGAATGTATATCCCATACGTCACTAGCTCATGGACTCTTGCTAATTACATGAAAGAAATAAAAAAATAATGACTACCTTTTCTAAATTATATCGTATTACAAAATATAGTCAATTTCGATAACATTATCAGTCTAGATGCAATAAAACCTATTTGTGAAACAAATATCTTGCTTTGAAAACTTATTACAACTCTGCCTCTTGGAAATTGCAGATCTGTAACGACCCCTTATCATAGCGAGTTCTGCTCCATTATGGTGCTCATTTTGTATAATTTCTTTCCATCAAAGCTTTATTTGTCCCTTAATATATCTTATTTCTTCCTTCTCTTCTTTAAACTATACACAATAAAGTCATGAAGTCTTTGTAAGTTTTATTTCTTAGACCATATACCAGTTTAGTAGTTCTCCTTTGAAGAGTTTCTAGTTTGTTTATATTCTATTGAGATATGTTTACAATATTCATAAAGAGGTCCAACTAGTAATCTGTAAAGGTGATAACACTTATTCTAATCAACCAAGCATTCTATTGACCTTACTTGCTGTGATACTGAATTGTTTATCAGACTTCCAAAATCACATTCCTCTTTTCTGTGTCAGAAAACTGCCTTTGATCCTATAAAGTACCATGAAACAAAATTAGTTAATTGTTAGATATGTTCAGCCAATAGTCATTGTTTTAGTTTTATTTAAGCACATACAGTATGTGCAATGGTTAATTATGTGTATTAAATACAGTTTAGAATTTAAATTTAAGACTTTTTTTTAACATTGTACCATGCATTTAACAATTTGAAGTTTGCACATATTTTGGTTACTTATGGTCTATTCTATTAAAGTTTTGAAATGCCTACTGGTGACCTGCAACCTAAACAGTTAAAATGAATTGTTTGTTTCTTTTTTTTTTTTTTTTACATTCTCTTTATTGATTTTTTTTTAAACACAATAAATTGATTGATGTTCAGTGAAAAAACAAAACAAGGATAAAAATTAACATTGTTAAATGATAAACAAAAAGAAAAAAGAAGTCAGAAATAAAAATTAAGCAAACACGTACCTTAATTATTACCTTTAACATTTAGACTAAACATAGCCTCTCCATAATGTACATCTTATTTTCAAATGATACCCGAAATTATAACATAGTTGAGATACCCTAACATATAAAAAGAACAATCAGCAACAGGTACCATAGTTATTACCTTTAACGTTTAGACTAAACATGACCTCTCCATATAATACAACTTCTTTCCATATAATATCTAGTATTATAACATCATTAGACTACCCTAATATGTGGAAGAAAATCATAAACAAAAAAAAATCATACAATAACAGGTACCTTGGTTATTACTTTTGACATTTAGATTAAACATAACCTCTACATATGGTACGCTTTATTCTTATCTAACACCTGGTATAATCATATCATTAGCGTACCCTATTGTGTATATAGTAGAAGAAAACAAGGAAAAGAAGAAAAAAACAACAACTGTTAAACCTCTTCCCCTCTCCTCCTTGTTTCTAAAGATTACATTTCCGTGCCATCCCTATGAAAGCTCTCCTCCCATTCCCCTTTATGAAAAGGTCACAGAAATGGTAATGAATTTATCAGGTCAATTAATTTTCTTGCTGTTTCAGCAAATCATCAATAAAAATAGGATGCACACAAAAATATATTTAATTTACATTATATCTCTTTTTGAAAGTGGCTTAGAATGTTGAATATGGCGGTAGATACATGAAAAAGTATTTAAAAAAAATGCTGGGCAGTGGAAGACAGGAGGCAGCAGAGATTTTCATTATTTTCTAGAAAAAGAATATATGAAAAGGTTTTTTTTTGTTTTTACTTAGAATGGCTCTTACTTTTTTTATAAAGCTGTTTAATATATTGACATTCGCTTCCCTTTGAGTGTATTCCACTGTCGAATTTAGTACTCTGTGATGCTTGGCAGCTGGATAATATTATTTTCTCAGTATTTTATGAAGAATACCAACTTTCAGTTCAGAATAAAGTTGCCACAGGCTGCAACATACGTTTGATAGTTATCTATATTACATGGGCCAGATTACGAGTGGAGCACAAATGTGTGCTGGTATTACAGGTTCAGCGCAATGTAAATGCAAGCTCGCGTTTGCATTGCATGGAAGCTTTGCACTTACGAGAGGGCGCTTCCATAGTCTGTAATGGGAGCTTCATTCTCATGCCGATAGTCACGGCAGAGAACCTAGCGCAGCTAAGTCGCGCAGCAATGGGCAGCACAGTTAAAATATATATGAATATTAACACATGAATATACAGTATGTATACAAGCATGTACATATATATTTTGAGTAATAACACAGTCCCCATAGATCGCAATGTAAAGGCACTTTTCAGTGTCGTTTTTTTTTTTACTAACACTCCACATCCGCAAACTTTAAGCCCTTAAATTTGTTTTGTGCAGTTTTTATTTAAAAAAATAAAAATGCTATTTTTGTATTTGAAAAAGCAACACTACACTTTATTTTGGGGGCAATTGGGGGACATTTTTAAAATTAACCAGATGACTGACACAACTGCTTTTTTACTGACCTTTGGGCTTTCCTGTAGCTCCTCTTTGGTGAAACATTCAAGATAACCCCTCACACACACACACACAATAGTTACACATGCGCACACACGTGTGCACTTGCATGCACACACAAACAATTTCATACATACACACAAACATATCATACTGTCATGATTCCCTCCGTTCATCGCCGTCTCGCCGCGGCTCCCGGATCTCTTCTGTGTTCTTACGTCACGTTGCCTAGCAACGTGACGCATTCTCAGACACTCCCTCTGACGTAACGGCCCTCTCTCAGCCTTTAAATCTTGGCGGGAGATTTACTCGGGGCCCGTTTGTTCTCTTTTTGCCGGACCTTGTCAAAGTGAATACTTATTTTCTGGATCCTGACCCTATCCTTCCTGACTTAGCTTTGTCTGAACCTCAATGCCGTTTTGGATATACTTGTTCCTTGCCTGTCTGAAGTCCTGCAATATCTGTTACTTAAAGTTTAACCTCTTGCCTACCAGACTTTGTTTGCTGACAAACCTGCTTAATGGGACATTATCTTTGTTTGCTTTAATCCTGCTAAAAGGGACATTATCATTTGTTTGCTGACAACCTGCTTAAAGGGACATTATCTTTGTTTGCTTTAATCCTGCTAAAAAGGACATAATTATTTGTTTGCTGACAACCTGCTTAAAGGGACATTATCTTTGTTTGTTTTAATCCTGCTAAAAAGGAACATTATAATTTGTTTGCTGACAACCTGCTTAAAGGGACATTATCTTTGTTTGCTTTAATCCTGCTAAAAAGGAACATTATCATTTGTTTGCTGACAACCTGCTTAAAGGGACATTATCTTTGTTTGCTTTAATCCTGCTAAAAAGGAACATTATATTTTGTTTGCTGACAACCTGCTTAAAGGGACATATTCTTTGTTTGCTGACAACCTGCTTAAAGGGACATTATCTTTGTTTATTGCAAACCTGCAAAAAAGGAACATTATCATTTGTTTGCTGATAACCTGCTTAAAGGGACATTATCTTTGTTTGTTGCAAACCTGCTAAAAAAAGAACATTATCATTTGTTTGCTAAACCTGCTTAAAGGGACATTATCTTTGTTTGTTACAATTCCCCTAAAAAGGAACGTTATCACCTGTAAATCAATTCAGTCCTCAAGAAGATATACTGAGTTACTATTTCTTTTGGGAAGGTCTTATATCCTGCTTATTTTGTTTCCTGAGTGGGTCACGTCCTGGATATTTCTCAGTGTGCCAGCGTGTGTTTTAATTTTCACGCTAGCAGTTGGGTTAAATCCTGGACTGACTAAATACGGCTGACACATACCCACATATTAGAACCCACATATGGGAACTAAAATAAAAGTTTTATGGTGCAATGTTGATTTGGCTGCAGCTGGAATATAATATATAAGGGAAATAACAGAGGGCAGTAGGGACCCTTATACAGAAGCCAGACCTAGGTTCAGGATAAGCTATATATCACGACATAATGGGACTGTGACAGGGCTGCACATGCAACTTCACTATGTGCTACTCCACTATGTGAAATAACTTAAATAGCTTACCAGTATTACTGTAACTATTGTGACTATTAACAGTCTGCTACCTGAGGAACAATTTATTCAAAGGGCTGCCCTGTCTTCTCTGTAAAAACCTTTGTGCAGAAGCACTCATTGTAGGGCGGACAGGCTTTTAGAGAGAAAATAGGGTGGGCGTGAAATAGGTAGTAGCAAGAAATGACAATTTAAAATATATAAACGTGTTTTGGTCTTTATGGGTCAATTTATTAAGCTCCGTACTGTAGGCTCGCCGGAAACAGAAGTTATGAAGCAGCGGTCTTTAGACCATAACTTGTCCGCCTGCTCTGAGGCGGCGAACAGAAATCAACCCGATCGAATACGATCAGGTTGATTGACCCCCCCTGCTAGCGGCCAATTGGCAGCGAATCTGCAGGGGGCGGCATTGCACCAGCAGTTCACAAGAACTGCTGGTGCAATGATAAATGCCGATAGCGTATACTGTCGGCATTTATCAATGTGCGGTGGACATGATAAGCTACATCGTATCATGTCCCATCCCCACTTTAATAAATATACCCCTTAGTATAAAAGTACGTAATAGGTAGCACCATAATAGAAGTTATACTATTTTTACAACTTATCAGTGATCCTCCATAAACACTGCCAAATCCAGCAGTTAAAATTCCACATGCAGGAATGTTGCTGGTGATCTTTTGAGCACAGTGGTAACCATCCATCACCCTTCCTCTTAACTGGCTCTCAGGTGCCATGTTCCCCTGTTACTAACAATAACTGTCACCCAGCGCTGATGTCTCTATTTGCTAATCTAACAAACGCCTTCTGCTGCCTGCATCAATTTACAATAAATAAATGTTGGTACGTTTGTACTTAAAATTATGTAAAACAACTGCTCATTGTGCTGTCAACTAATGATAGCTGGTCTTAATTCACATCTTAAAAACAGTTGTTATCAAAAGGGGTTATAACATGGGCTGTGATGATAATTGTGTAGTAAAAGTTTGTGGTCTGCTGCCTTAGGGCCAATCAGATTCAGAGTTCAGCATTGTAAATGCAGTGTGCTCAACACAATAACTACCCACTTCTAATGGGCTCTCACCTCTGCTGGTCCATGCAAAAAGCTGTGTACCCTTACACAATTATGACCCACTCCCAAAGGGCCTTACTGGGGACAGTGTGGAGACGGCTGTCTCCTCTGCTGGCTCTAAAAGGGACAGACCTATAAAACATTCTTCTATCACATGCAGGATAAAGCGGTCTCCACTCCTCTGTAGACCGCAATAAAAAAACACCCACTGCACCTGCTCTGCTTGGCGTGGCCTTGAACTACTTGCTCACAAGGTCACCAAATAAAAAGTTGCATAGTACTAAAACCCCCCAACTAATTCTACTCCCGCTCTGGCGCCTCCCCTTAACCCTGGGGAGGCACACCCCACAGTTTGAAAACTGCCGAGATAGAGGATATGATTTTAAATAACTTTCCAATTTACTTCTATTATCAATGTTGCTTTATTCTCTTGTTATCCTTTATTGAAGGAGCAGCAGTGCACTACTGGGAGGTAACTGAACACATCGATAAGCCAAGAGAAGACACACAAGACTGTGGACTGATGAGGAAATGTATCTTGGATACATCACAAATAGCCTGAGTTTATGAAGCTAAAGTCTGAGGAAACCTCTATGTATTGTCTGCTTGTATATTCAATATGATATAACCTGGTGTATAAGGAATTAAATAAACTTAATAAAATAACAACTTTTTTCTATCCAGATAATGAGCCCCATGTACTAAGCTAGTGGACAAAGTTCCCAACAATGGGAAGTGTACACTGTACATCCGATGTCCAGATGTATCATGAAACACTCACTTCGGTGTGTAATGCCCCTGACTGTCAATCAACCCAAAATAATGTGTTTAGGGTGATTTGTCTCCACCAAACCAGAGATACTGGAGAGGGTAAAAAGCAGTGGTCTGGTTACTGCTGATTCTTACATTGCGGAAAGGGCTCAAAAGCTGCATACAAAGCAAGGTACACCCTCCACTATTGGCTGCTAGTTGGAGGGTTCCCAAGCTTTGGTATAGTTGATAGTGGAGAAGAGGCTGAGGGCAAAGCAAAGGCATAGTGGAACAGGCAAGGTCGGCAACAGGCAGGCAATAAGGCATGAGAGAGAATTCGATACATACAGGAAGTTGATACACAGTCTGGCAATGAGGTATAGAATCAGCATGCCAAAGAGCAGTCAAGTTCAGGCAAAAATAGAGGAATAATTCAGCAATAGGGGACAGGAGGTGCTGATTATTTATAGCAGTAGCTGATTGCAGATCTACCGCAGCTAGCAGGCAGTTGGAGCCAAAGAGTAAAAAAACAACATAAAGGAACAGGTTAGAAAAACCAGAAGAATCTCAGGCTAACCTGTGGTTCAGAGGTAACCCAATGCCACACAAACCAGCAGTCCTGGGTTCAATATCCAAGTAGACTGTGACAATACACTGCTTTATACATTGAACCCTATAGGTTAGATTACATGTTGAGTGCAATTAATAATGCAAGGTGTGTCATCTTGCTCTCAATCTCACGCAAACAATAACATACATTTTAGTTTTACAAGCGTATAGTTTAAAACTTTTTTCGTGCAGTCAATACTTTTAATGCATATTGAAGAGAGATTTAAGCACACTCACTACGCTTGTAACACAATTGGCTGATAAATGGCCAGATTACAAGCGTTAACTGTGCTAGAAGTAAGGATTTGCACGCGTTGGGTTGGGCTTGTATTACAAGTTGAAAGTAAAAGAGGAACTTACAATATCGCGCATGTAATAACCTATCCCCCCATAAAAGTCAATAGAGCAAAAAAGTGGGGGGAAAAACACCCTACTCATGTGCAAACCCGATCCCATATTCTCAAGTTCGCTAACTCAACATGAAAATATGAATGTTTCACATTCCAATGTTCTTCACATAACATAATATGTTCTATTTATTCATAAATACATATTTCTATAAATATATCTGATTTTGGTACAATATATATTTATACCTATATATATATATATATATATATATATATATATATACATGGCTATATACAAATATATGTAAGAATATCTATTTAGTATTACTTAGAACATATTCCCCTATGTGCAGAACATTGGAATGTGAAATATTTACAGTAAATACGTAGTTAAAATCTTTATTAAATATGAATATTGCATAAGCATGTTTTTCATGTTTTCATCTACTTTACTGCAAAGGACTCCAATAAACATATATATATATACTGGATGTCTATATATGTATACATATGTACCTATATTGTTTATATGTGTATATATGTGTGTAAATACATATATATATACACATATGAATACATCTGTATACACATTTAAACATATATAAATATATATATATATATATATATATATATATATATATATATATATATATATATATATATATATACACATCTATAGAGATGTATATGTATATATCTCTGTGTTAAAGCCCTTTGCCTGAGACTTCATTTCTTTGAGCCCTTATAACTTTTATGTGCAATATTTTGTTTAAAAATGTTTTATTAGATGGTGTTATTATGATTGTAACTGTACATCATAATGTATTTTTGATGTGTTTTGTGACACTTTTTTGTTTTGCGAAACAGTTAACCAGAGTTCTGAAGTCACGCAAACCTGACACGTAGCAAAAAAAGCCAGTTGGTAACTGGAAAGTGTGTACATATAAAGCACTCAACAACATTCACTAGTTATCTTACCTATTATAGCAGTGGGAGACTAGTCTATAGGTGGACTCCGGTGGGGCGGGGTTAAAACTTAACTTTTATTAATGATGAACATAAAATACAAAATAATTATATAAAAACACAGTGTAGTGTCACTCAGGGTACCTATAATGTAGGATAAGCTATCAATTCAGAGATGGTGGCCTCAGGTCAACGTTTAGGGGTGTGCTAAACCTCGGGTATTCTACTGCTCACTACTGCACTAGAAGATGGATAGGGGGTAAGTTCCCACAAGAGGGACAATGGTGTTAATAACCCATTGTGCTAGTGACATATATAGGAAAATTGACACTCTTAAGTGCTGGACATAAGAATTAGGATGTGAGTACCATACGTTTCCAGTGATTGGTATTGAAAGCACATCTATATACAATTCTCCAGAGTTTAGAAATAGTGTTGTAATTACTAGCAATCTAAGACCACGTTATTAAGTACTGAATAAAAGTATGCGGTGAAATACCACTATCAGTATACTCAGATGTTCATTATGGGATCTTCGTACTAACGGGTGATTAAATATAGAGTGGTGACTCTAATAGGTCCAACACAGCCAATAAATAACATCAAATGTTCACTATCAGGGCAAATTCATCGACATGTGTTTCCGTGTATATACCTTCAGTGTACCACTTATTCAATGAAAAATCTACCGCTTAGGTTGTATAACACTTCTGTTATTGATAACATACAGTGATGTAAATATACATGAGATAGAAATGTACGGCAAAATGCAGTTAACACTGTGCTCAAATGTTAATTGTACGATCTCCAAGTGTAGGAGTAATTTAATGTATCATGGTACTCTCTATTGGGCTGATATGGTAAATAAATAGTATTGACTGTTGCATATCAGAGTGAGCTAGTAAACATTCTCCTTATATGAGTCCCCTGTATATTGCTTAGTTAATCAAACATCACTCCAAAGGTTGTGGTACACTTCAGCTAGTACCAAAAGAGACTATGTAATAGTGCTTTATGTTGTACTGTGATAGGCAAACCTAATATGTAAAATGCTTTTATTAACTGAAAGTACATCAGATGTGTAATGGTATGAGATTCTTACAGGACATATACATAGTATTCCTATCTTTCATAGTATTTTGAAGCCGCTATTGTATCCTAGACATATGAGTCCAAGGGGACATATAAGAATCCACAAATATTATGCTATACCCAAAAGTTTGGAAATAATTATATTATTTAATTATAAACAATTTTGAATAGCATGATTGACACACCATGAGGGGGTGCGGTTGGGTGCCATTTACAATATACCGTTGTGTTAATAAGCAAATAGACAAAATATTAAATATATGGCGGAGTAGCTGAATGTTTGACTAATAGTTGAAAGTATACCTGCATGTGTAAAATGCTAAATAATAGCCCATTTACCTATTACACTAAGTATACTGGCGTATAGTTCTATTTAGATCACATAAATCACAATGGTGCAGTAAGAGAAGTAAAGCTAAGAGTATATTTGTGAGAGATAAGCACTACCACTACGGCGACACCATTTGTCTGCCAAAATCAAATTATAGTAAGCATAGCAATATTATATATCAGGGTAAGAGGTACAAGAGTACATACACTGCTAGTTAAAATTAGGAGAGAGCCTGACACGTGTTGACTTCAATTGCACTCAAGCAATCACATTTACTTTCAGCTTGTAATACGAGCAAAAAAACAGAAGCGCAAACAGCCATGATAAACTCCTTTTTGCTTGCGCACAACTGTTAGTGCGCCACTTGTAATCCAGACCAAAGTGTTGTGTTTCTGCAAAATTCAAAATACCACTTACAATTTAGTGTTTTTGAGACCCAGAGTAAACCATTATAGCTTGGTAGTTTGCATTACAAAAAACAAGAACATGCAATTAAAAATAGGGGCTTAAGTTATATTTAGATTTCATTCTTATGAAATTAATGTTTAATAATGCAGGGGGTGTCAATCAGCCCGATCGTATAGGATCAGGCAGATTGCAGACCACAGCCTCAGAGGTGGCGGACCAGTTATGGAGCAGCTGTCTTAAGAGCCTGAAGGCTTGCACGGAAACAGGGGCATCAAACTCCATTCGGAGTTTGATCATTCGGCCCCACTGTATTCATATGTATATAATCTATACACTTTGGTTAATGAAAGCAAATTAAATCCAGTGAAGGGTTGAATGGTTTCCTTTGGGCCTGAGACTCCTACTCTGTCACAGAGTCTTATCTATTTAAGGTGCAATAGTCATATTTCTGCTGAGGGGAACTAAATAACTCCAAGCAAGCCACACAGAAATGTAATCACTATGTGTTCCACACAGTGCAGGGACATCAGACAGCAGGACCGCTGACAGGCTTACATTTAGTCTATTTTAGGAGGTGTTACTGCCCATTACTAGAGTATCTCACTATCCCTCTAACCATACTATGCTACAACTTCTCCCATCAACAGCAGCAGTGTTTACTGAAGAGTTTCTGTTAGTTAGTTAACTTAGTTCCACCTGCAAAAATAGTGCAGGAACTCCATTCCCATGCATTCCCACTCAACTTGACCCCTGTGTGTATGTATATATAAAAAATATATATATATGTGCGTGTGTGTGCATGTGCGTGTGTATGTATATATGTGTATATGTATATATATATATTATTATTATTATTATACTTTATTTATAAAGCGCCAACAGATTCCGCAGCACTGTCCATGGGTACAAAGATAGTACAGTACAATACAATATAAAAGACACCAGACAAAGTTTTACAAACAAATACAGGGGGAATTGAGGGCCCTGTTCCCATAGGAACTTATAATCTAGATGGGTAGGAGGGTGAGAAACAGGAGGAGGGGACTGCAAAAAGTGACGATGTTCTTGTCACTATATATATATATATATATATATATATATATATATATATATATATATATATATATATTTATCTATGTGCGTGTGTGTGTGTGTATATATATATGTGTATATATGTATATATATGTGTGTGTGTGTGTGTGTATATATGTCTACATATGTATATTGTGTCATAACGTATAAGTCCCAGAGGCAATGGACAGGAACAAAATGTAAAAAATAGCTTTTATTGAAACAGTGGATAAAATGCCAGAATAGGCTCACAAGCATACTTAGAACATCACATCCAACATGTTTTGTGCCGGTAATGGCACTTCATCAGGGATAGAGTTGTTAGTGCTGTTAGAGATACAAAGGGGCCTATTTATTAAAGGTCTTGCAACGCTGCCCCATACAGACTCGCGGCCAATCGGCCGCCAGCAGGGGGTGTCAATCAACCCGATTGTACTCAATCGGGTTGATTTCCGGCGATTCCTGTCCGCCTCATCAGAGCAGGCGGACAGGGTTATGGAGCAGCGGTCTTTATAACTGGTCTTTATAACCGCGGTCTTTATAACCGCTGCTTCATAACTGGTGTTTCCGGCGAGTCTGAAGACTCGCCAGAAACACAGGCCCACAAGTTCCGTTCGGAGCTTGATAAATGGGCAACATATAGTGCAAACCAACCAATAGGATATCTAGCTGAATTATAAGCCAATAGAAATGAGTATAAAGAAAACGTCATAAATTAACACTTTCTAAATTGGCTATATTTATCTAATTATTCTTACATTGAAAAAAGGTTGCTAGCTGTGTCCCACTATAATAAAATGCTATAAAGTTAAAATTCTATATGGTAAAGCTACATTAAAACATTTATTACTCTTTGCGAACGACGTACCCATGATAATTGCAACATATTTCCAAACATTTGAGGAGACTAATTTATAAGTTAACTAAATTGTGTATATATATAAATAAATTTGGACTCCTGGAATGTTCATCATTGCAAATTATCACATAGTGACAAACTATTTGCTACACTATAAGGAAAGGATGAAAATTACAAAGGTGACTAAAAGAGTAAAGAAATAGAAAAAGTATGTAGTGAAATAGTGAAAGCGGGTAAAAATGCAACAGAAAATGAGGAAAATGTTAAATAAAAAATGAAGTGTGGATCTATGCAGAGATAGTAAATGAGATGGAATGAAAAAAGTAAATGGTGGAGAAGAAATGTGATGGAAAGAAAGTGTGAAGAAGCATAAAACGTCATGACTATGGAGGGGAATAAGCGAATGTGTTATGACAGTGTTGTGTGAAAAATGTGATGTGAGTGTAGCGAAAACTATGAGAAGATGTGAGAGCAAGTGATGTGGTAAAAAGAACTGTGAGTGTGTGCTAGTGTGGTGAGCTATGCCTGCTTTTTTACATCCACTTTTACACTACACTCACATCACATCTTTCACACAACTCTGAGGCTGTAAATAAATAGAAAATTTTAAGAACAAGGGGTCATGATCTCAAGCTGAAGGGTCGTATATTCAGGAGTGGGGGGCTTTAAGAATGCCTGGGATATGCATAAGGCTATCCTAAAATTAGATAAGTGTATAGTTTTAGGATATAGCGGGCAGACTTGCTGGGCCTATGGCTCTTATCTGCCATCAAAAGCTATCGGCTAGATTACGAGTTGTTGTCGGTAAGGCTGTGCGGTGCTAACGAGCCTTTTTTTCTTACTACTCACTTAAGACAACGCTGGTATTACGTGTTTTCTGCAAGCCGGCGTTAGCCTCAGAAAATTGAGCGTTGAGCAAAATTTAGCTCTACATCTCACCTCAATACCAGCGTTGCTTACGGTAGCGGTAAGCAGGCTGAGCGTGCTTGTGCACGATTTCCCCATAGGAAACAATGGGGTTGAGCTGGCTGAAAAAAACCTAACACCTGCAAAAAAGCAGCGTTCAGCTCCTAACGCAGCCCCATTGTTTCTTATGGGGAAAGAAAAGTTATGTCTACACCTAGCACCCTAACATGAACCCCGAGTCTAAACACCCCTAATCTTACACTTATTAACCCCTAATATGCCACCCCCGACATCGTCGCCACCTGCATTTTATTATTAACCCCTAATCTGCCGCTCCGGACACCGCCGCCACCTACATTATACTTATGAACCCATAATCTGCTGCCCCCAACATCGCCGAACCCTACATTATATTTATTAACCCCTAATCTGCCCCCCCAATGTCGCCGCAACTATATTAAATTTATTAACCCCTAGTCTGCCGCCGCCAACGTCGCTGCAACTATATTAAATTTATTAACCCCTAATCTGCGGTCGCCAACGTCGCCGCCACTATAATAAATTTATTAACCCCTAAACCTAAGTCTAACCCTAACCCTAACACCCCCTAACTTAAATATAATTTAAATAAATCTAAATAAAATAACTACGATTAAATAAATTAATCCTATTTAAAACTAAATACTTACCTATAAAATAAACCCTAAGATAGCTACAATATAACTAATAGTTACATTGTAGCTAGCTTAGGATTTATATTTATTTTACAGGCAACTTTGTATTTATTTTAACTAGGTAGAATAGTTATTAAATAGTTATTAACTATTTAATAACTTCCTAGTTAAAATAAGTACAAATTTACCTGTAAAATAAATCCTAACCTAAATTACAATTACACCTAATACTACAGTATAATTAAATTAATTACATAAATTACCTACAATTAACTACAATTAAATTAAATAAACTAAAGTAAACCCCCCCCCACTAAATTAAAGAAAATAAAAAATAATAACATTTTTTTTTAAAACTAATTATACCTAATCTAATCCCCCTAATAAAATAAATTAAAAAAAAAATAATAAAATTCCCTACCTTATACTAAATTACAAATAGCCCTTAAAAGGGCCTTTTGCGGGGCATTGCCCCAAAGTAATCAGCTGTTTTACCTGTAAAAAAAATACAATACCCCCCCCCCCCAGATTAAAGGGACAGTCTACTCAAAATTAAACTTTCATGATTGAGATAGTGCATACAATTGTAAACAACTTTCCAATTTACTTTTATCATCAAATTTGCTTTGTTCTCTTGGTGGTATTTTTGAAAAGCTAAACCTAGGTAGGCTCAAACTGATTTCTAAACCGTTGAAAACTGCCTCCTAGCTCAGAGCATTTTGAAAGTTTTTCACAGTTAGACAGTACTAGTTCATGTGTGTCATATAGATAACATTGTGCTCACTCCCGTGGAGTTATTTAGGAGTCTGCACTGATTGGCTAAACTGCATGTCTGTCAAAAGCACTGAGATAAGGGGGCAGTCTGCAAAGGCTTAGATACAAGATAATCACTGAGGTAAAAACAATATAAATATATATGTGTTGGTTATGCAAAACTGGAGAATGGGTAATAAAGGGATTATCTACCTTTTTAAACAATAAAAATTCTGGTGTAGACTGTCCCTTTAAAACCCACCACCCAAACACCCAACCCTACTCTAAAACCCACCCAATCCCCCCTTAAAAAAAACCTAACACTACCCCCTTGAAGATCACCCTACCTTGAGCTGTCTTCACCCAGCCGGGCACAAGTGGACGTCCAGAGGGGCAGAAGTCTTCATCCGATCCGGCCAGAAGAGGACCTCCAGATGGGCAGAAGGCTTCATCCAGGCGGCATCTTCTATCTTCTTCCATCCGGAGCGGGTCCATCTTGAAGACATCCGACGCGGAGCATCCTCTTCCATCTGACGGCGACTGAAGAATGAAGGTTCCTTTAAGTGACGTTATCCAAGATGGTGTCCCTTCAATTCCGATTGGCTGATAGAATCATATCAGCCAATCAGAATTAAGGTAGGAAAAATCCTATTGGCTGATGCAATCAGCCAATAGGATTGATCTCGCATTCTATTGGCTGTTCCAATCAGCCAATAGAATGCAAGCTCAATCCTATTGGCTGATTGGATCAGCCAATAGGATTGAACTTCAATCCTATTGGCTGATTGCATCAGCCAATAGGATTTCTCCTACCTTAATTCCGATTGGCTGATAGGATTCTATCAGCCAATCGGAATTGAAGGGACGCCATCTTGGATGACGTCACTTAAAGGAACCTTCATTCTTCAGTCGCCGTCGGATGGAAGAGGATGCTCCTCGTTGGATGTCTTCAAGATGGACCCGTTCCGCTCCGGATGGAAGAAGATAGAAGATGCCGCGTGGATGAATACTTCTGCTGGTCTGGATGTCCTCTTCTGGCCGGATCGGATGAAGACTTCTGCTGGTCTGGAGGTCCACTTGTGCCCGGCTGGGTGAAGACAGCTCAAGGTAGGGTGATCTTCAAGGGGGTAGTGTTAGGTTTTATTAAGGGGGGATTGGGTGGGTTTTAGAGTAGGGTTGGGTGTGTGGGTGGTGGGTTTTAATGTTGGGGGGGTATTGTATTTTTTTACAGGTCAAAGAGCTGATTACTTTGGGGCAATGCCCCGCAAAAAGCCCTTTTAAGGGCTATTTGTAATTTAGTATAGGGTAGGGAATTTTTTTATTTTGGGGGGCTTTTTTATTTTATTAGGGGGATTAGATTAGGTTTAATTAGTTTAAAAATTTGTAATTTCTTTTTATTTTCTGTAATTTAGTGGTTTTTTTTTTTTCGTAATTTAGTTTATTTAGTTTAATTGTAATTAATTGTAGTTAGTTTAGGTAATTAATTTAATTATAGTGTAGTGTTAGGTGTAATTGTAACTTAGTTTAGGGTTTATTTTACAGGTAAATTTGTACTTATTTTAACTAGGTAGCTATTAAATAGTGAATAACTATTTAATAACTATTGTACCTAGTTAAAATAAATACAAACTTGCCTGTAAAATAAAAATAAACCCTAAGCTAGATACAATGTAACTATTAGTTATATTGTAGCTATCTTAGGGTTTATTTTATAGGTAAGTATTTAGTTTTAAATAGGAATAATTTATTTAATAATAGTAAATTTATTTAGATTTATTTATATTAAAGTTAGGGGGATGTTAGGGTTAGGGTTAGACTTAGGTTTAGGGGTTAATACATTTAATATAGTAGTGGCGATGTTGTGGGAGGCAGATTAGGGGTTAATAAATTTAGTTAGGTGTTGGCGATGTTAGGGACGGCAGATTAGGGGTTAATAAAATTTAACTAGTGTTTGCGAGGCAGGAGTGCGGCGGTTTAGGGGTTAATATATTTATTACAGTGGCGGCGATGTCTGGTCGGCATTTTATTATAGTGTTTGCGATGTGGGGGGGCCCCTCGGTTTAGGGGTTAATAGGTAGTTTATGGGTGTTAGTGTACTCTTTAGCACTTTAGTTAAGAGCTTTATGTTCCAGCGTTATCCCATAAAACTCTTAACTACTGACTTTAAAATGCGTTAGGAGTCTTGTCAGGAGAGGGTGTACCGCTCACTTTTTCCAGCGATCGTTATACCGGCATTAGGAAAATCCCATTAAAAAGATAGGATATGCAATTGACGTAAGGGGATTTGCGGTAAGCTAAAATCGTGGAAAAAAAGTGAGCGGTAGACCTGTACCTGCCTGACTCGTAATACCAGTGGGCGTTAAAAAGCAGCGTTGGGACCCAACGCTGCTTTTTAAGGCTAACGCAAGACTCTTAATCTAGGCGTATGTTTCTATATATGTGTGTGTGTGTATGTGTATACATGGAAGGGGACTGCACTCTCAGACCAGACTGGGTACACATCCCATGACCCTGCAACATGCTCAGCCCTGGGTGCTCACTGGCACTCACAGGAAGTGGTGCTGTCCCCAGAGTCACAGGCAGTTAATCCCAGACAGGTCTGGGTGCAAGAACCATAGGGAAAATTACAAAACAAATATATATATATATATATATATATATATATATATATATATATATATATATATATATATGTATATATTTATAAAATATTAGAAATGGGCAATTTATTGTGGTGTTCTATTCGACATCTTTGTTATGGGCATTTGTTATACACTTAAAGGGATAGTATAGTCAAAATTAAACTTTCATGATTCAGATAGAGCATGCAATTTGAAGCAACTTTCTAATTTACTCCTATTATCAATTTTTCTTCGTTCTCTTAGTATTTTAAAAAGCTGGAATGTAAAGCTTATAAACCGGCCCATTTTTGCTTCAGTACCTGGGTAGCGCTTGCTGATTGGTGTCTAAATGTAACCATCCAATCAGCAAGTGCAACCCAGATTCTGAACCAAAAATGGTCCGGCTCCAAAGCTTACTTTCTAGCTTTTTAAAATAAAGATACCAACAGAATGAAGAAAAATTGATAATAGGAGTAAATTAGAAAGTTGCTTAAAGGGACAGTCTAGTCCAAAATAAACATTCATGATTCAGATAGAGAATGTAATTTTAAACAATTTTCCAATTGACTTGTATCACCAATTTTGCTTTATTCTCTTGGTATTCTTAGTTGAAAGCTAAACCTAGGAGGTGCATATGCAAATTTCTAAGCCCTTGAAGGCCGCCTCTGCTCTCAGGGCATTTTGACAGTTTTTCTCCACTAGAGGGTGTTAGTTCATGTGTGTCATATAGATAACACTGTGCTTACACACGTGGAGTTCCAGTGAGCTAGCTCTGATTGGCTAAAATGGATGTCTGTCAAAAGAACTGAAATAAGGGGGCAGTTTGCAGAGGCTTAGATAATCACAGAGGTAAAACGTATATTTACATAACTATGTTGGTTATGCAAAACTAGGGAATGGGTAATAAAGGGATTATCTATCTTTTTAAACAATAACAATTCTGGTGTAGACTGTCCCTTTAAAATTGTATTTTCTATCTGAACCAAGAAAGTTTATTTTTGACTAGACTATCCCTTTAAGCTGCAATATGTATTGTACTATCAAATGAATTTATATACACAAAAAGCTGAACATATATTTACATCGATGTAGTAGATTTATTAATTGTATTTGCATAAGTTCTGTACATTTCTGCAGACAATAAATGGTTAAAAGTATGAAATAGGTTTTAGGGTTAAAGATTTTAAACAGAGCCATTTAACTCTCTGAGTCACCTGATTAGGTAACAACAAATGAAATAGCAGCATATGATTTAAATACAATGATTTTTTTATCAAGTATCATGTCTATGATTAAGGTTGAACGTCGAAAGATGTCACCTGTAGCATATATATATATATATATATATATATATATATATATATGTGAGTGTGTATGTATATACAGTGGGGCAAAAAAGTATTTAGTCAGCCACCAATTGTGCAAGTTCTCCCACTTAAGAAGATGAGAGAGGCCTGTAATTTTCATCATAAGTATACCTCAACTATGAGAGACAAAATGTGGAAACAAATCCAGACAATCACATTGTCTGATTTGGAAAGAATTTATTTGCAAATTATGGTGGAAAATAAGTATTTGGTCAATATCAAAAGTTCATCTCAATACTTTGTTATACATCCTTTGTTGGCAATGACAGAGGTCAAACGTTTTCTGTAATTCTTCACACGGTTGTCACACACTGTTGCTGGTATGTTGGCCCATTCCTGCATGTAGATCTCCTCTAGAGCAGTGATGTTTTGGGGCTGTCGCTGGGCAACACGGATTTTCAACTCCCTCCAAAGGTTTTCTATGGGGTTGAGATCTGGAGACTGGCTAGGCCACGCCAGGACCTTGAAATGCTTCTTACGAAGCCACTCTTTTGTTGCCCGGGCGGTGTTTTTTGGATCATTGTCATGCTGAAAGACCCTGCCACGTTTCATCTTCAATGCCCTTGCTGATGGAAGGAGGTTTGCACTCAAAATCTCACAATACATGGCCCCATTCATTCTTTCATGTACACAGATCAGTTGTTCTGTTCCCTTTGCAGAGAAACAGCCCCAAAGCATGATGTTGCCACCCCCATGCTTCACAGTAGGTATGGTGTTCTTTGGTTGCAACTCAGCATTCTCTCTCCTCTACCAAACAGTTCTTCTTTGGTTTCATCTGACCATATAACATTCTCCCAATCCGCTTCTGGATCATCCAAATGCTCTCTAGCATACTTCAGACGGGCCCGGACATGTACTGGTTTAAGCAGGGGGACACGTATGGCACTGCAGGATCTGAGTCCCTGGCAGCATAGTGTGCTACTGATGGTAGCCTTTGTTACGTTGGTCCCAGCTCTCTGCAGGTCATTCACTAGGTACACCATGTAGTTCTGGGATGTTTGCTCACCGTTCTTGTGATCATTTTGACCCCACGGGGTGAGATCTTACGTGGAGCCCCAGATTGAGGGAGATTATCAGTGGTCTTGTATGTCTTCCATTTTCTAATTATTGCTCCCACAGTTGATTTCTTCACACCAAGCTGCTTGCCTATTGCAGATTCAGTCTCCCCAGCCTGGTGCAGGTCTACAATTTTGTTTCTGGTGTCCTTTGACAGCGCTTTGGTCTTCACCATAGTGGAGTTTGGAGTGTGACTGTTTGAGGTTGTGGACAGGTGTCTTTTATACTGATAACAAGTTCAAACAGGTGCCATTAATACAGGTAATGAGTGGAGGACAGAGAAGCCTCTTAAAGAAGAAGATACAGGTATGTGAGAGCCAGAAATCTTGCTTGTTTGTAGGTGACCAAATACTTATTTTCCACCATAATATGCAAATTAATTATTTCCAAATCAGACAATGTGATTGTCTGGATTTGTTTCCACATTTTGTCTCTCATAGTTGAGGTATACTTATGATGAAAATTACAGTCCTCTCTCATCTTCTTAAGTGGGAGAACTTGCACAATTGGTGGCTGACTAAATACTTTTTTGCCCCACTGTATGTGTGTATATATGTGTTTGTATGTATGTATATACAGTATATACAGTATGTGTGTGTGTGTATATATATATATATGTGTGTGAGTGTGTATGTATATATATATATATATATATATATATATATATATATATATATATATATATATATATATATGTGTGAGTGTGTATGTATATATGTGTGTATATATGTGTTTTATATATGTGTTTGTGTGTATGTATATACAGTATATACAGTATGTGTGTGTATATATATATATATATGTGTGTGTGAGTGTGTATGTATATACAGTATATACAGTGTGTGTGTATATATATATATGTGTGTGAGTGTGTATGTATATATGTGTGTATATATGTGTTTGTGTGTATGTATATACAGTATATACAGTGTGTGTGTGTATATATATATGTGTGTGAGTGTGTATGTATATATGTGTGTATATATGTGTTTGTGTGTATGTATATACAGTATATACAGTATGTGTGTGTGTGTATATATATATATATATATATATATATGTGTGTGAGTGTGTATGTATATACAGTATACACAGTGTGTGTGTGTGTGTGTATATATATATATATATATATATATATATATGTGTGTGAGTGTGTATGTATATATGTGTGTATATATGTGTTTGTGTGTATGTATATACAGTATATACAGTGTGTGTGTGTATATATATATATATATATGTGTGAGTGTGTATGTATATATGTGTGTATATATGTGTTTGTGTGTATGTATATACAGTAGATACAGTATGTGTGTGTGTATATATATGTGTGTGAGTGTGTATGTATATATGTGTTTGTGTGTATGTATATACAGTATATACAGTATGTGTGTGTGTATATGTGTATATATATATGTGTGTGAGCGTGTATGTATATATGTGTGTATATATGTGTTTGTGTGTATGTTTATACAGTATATACAGTATGTGTGTGTGTATATATGTGTGTGTGAGCGTGTATGTATATATGTGTGTATATATGTGTTTGTGTGTATGTATATACAGTATATACAGTATGTGTGTGTGTATATATATATGTGTGTGAGCGTGTATGTATATATGTGTGTATATATGTGTTTGTGTGTATGTATATACAGTATATACAGTATGTGTGTGTATATATATATATATATATATATATGTGTGAGCGTGTATGTATATATGTGTGTATGTATGTGTTTGTGTGTATGTATATACAGTATGTGTGTGTGTATATATATATATATGTGTGTGAGCGTGTATGTATATATGTGTGTATGTATATACAGTATATACAGTATGTGTGTGTGTGTGTGTGTATATATATATGTGTGTGAAATATTTTATGCTTAAAGGGACAGTCAACACCAGAATTTTTGTTGTTTAAAAAGATAGATAATCCCTTAATTACCAATTCCCCAGTTTTGCATAACCAACACAGTTATAATTATACACGTTTTACCTCTGTAATTACCTTGTATCTAAGCCTCAGCAGACTGCCCCTTATTTCAGTTCTTTTGACAGAATTGCAGTTTAGCCAATCAGAGCTGTCTCCATGGTAAATTCACATGCAGGATCTCAATGTTATCTATATGAAACACATGAGCTAATGTCCTCTAGTGGTGAAAAACTATCAAAATGCATTTAGATTAGAGGCGGCCTTTAAAGTCTAAGAAATTAGCATATGAACCTCCTAGGTTTAGCTTTCAACTAAGAATACCAAGAGAACAAAGCAAAATTGGTGATAAAAGTAAATAGGAAAAAGTTGTTTAAAATTACATGCCCTAACTTAATCATGAAAGTTTTTTTTGGACTTGACTGTCCCTTTAAGTTTCATTGAAATAGTATAGGACAAAACTAAATTATTTTTATTATTATCGGTTATTTGTAGAGTGCCAACAGATTCTGCAGCGCTATAAACAAAGGGGAGTACAACAAAACAATTAAAGGGATCAAATGGGTAGAGGGCCCTGCCAAGAGTTGCACTGTTGTAATCCACTCTTAAGAAGGTGATCTACAAACAGCTGGACTCTTAGGCTTACATGCTAAGGGGATTCAGGGGATAGCAATGGAGGAGTGGAACTGGTATAAAGTAAGGTTAGCATAGGTTGTATGCATCCTTGAACAGTAGAGTCTTTATTGAGCGCTTGAAGCTTTCAAAACAAGGGGAGAGTCTTGTGGGGCGAGGCAGAGAGTTCCACAAGATTGGAGCCAGTCTGGAGAAGTCCTGTAAATGGGAGTGGGATTAGGTAACCAGAGAGGAGGAGAGTAGGAGGTCATCAGCAGAGCGAAGGGGACGGGAGGGAGAGTATCTGGAGACGAGGTCTGAGATATAGGGGGGAGCAGTGCAGTTGAGGGCTTTGTATGTCAGAGTGAGAATTTTGTGTTTGATCCTAGAGGCAAGAGGAAGCCAGTGAAGGGAATGGCAGAGAGGAGCAGCAGATGAAGAGCGACGTGTAAGGAAGATGAGTCTGGCAGAGGCATTCATTATGGATTGTAAGGGAGCTAGGTGGCAGGTGGGGAGACCAGAGAGGACAGAGTTGCAGTAATCAAGGCGGGAAAGAATGAGAGAGTGGATTAAAATCTTAGTTGTGTGTTGTGTAAGGAAGTGTCTAATTTTGGAGATGTTTTTAAGGTGGAAGCGGCAGGCTTTAGCCAAGGACTGAATGTGAGGAGTGAAAGAAAGATCTGAGTCAAATGTGACCCTGAGACATCGGGCATGCGGGGTAGGGGTAATGATGGAGTTGTTGACAGTTATAGAGATATTTGGGGTGGAGATTTTGGAAGAAGGGGGGAAAATGAGGAGCTCAGTTTTGGAGAGATTTAGCTTGAGGTAGTGGGAGGACATCCAGGAAGAGATGTGAGAAAGACAGTTAGTGACACGGGTTAGCAAGGAAGGAGATAGGTCTGGTGCAGAGAAGTAGATTTGGGTGTCATCGGCATACAAATGATATTGGAAACCTTGGGACTTCATTAGGGAGCCTAGTGATGATGTATAGATTGAGAAGAGAAGGGGACCGAGGACAGAGCCTTGCGGTACTCCGACAGAAAGTGGTGACGGGGCAGAGGAGGCCCCAGAGAAGGCTACACTGAAGGTACGGTTTGATAGGTAGGTAGAGTTCCACGAAAGGGCTGTGTCACAGATGCCAAAGGATTGGAGGGTTTGGAGCAAAAGAGGGTGGTCGACAGTGTCAAAGGCTGCGGACAGATATAGGAGGATAAGCAGAGAGAAGTGGCCTTTTGATTTTGCTGTAAGTAGGTCGTTGGTGACCTTAACAATAGCTGTCTCTGTGGAGTGATAGGGACGAAATCCAGATTGCAGCAGGTCAAGAAGGGAGTTTAACGTAAGGAAATGGGATAGGCGTGCATATACTAGTTTTTCGAGAAGCTTTGAAGCAAGAGGGAGGAGGGAAATAGGGCGGTAGTTGGATGGGGAGGTAGGATCAAGGGAAGGTTTTTTGAGGATAGGTGTGACCAGTGCATGTTTCAGAGATGAGGGAAATGTACCAGTGCTGAGGGAGAGGTTGAACATGTGTGTTAGTATAGGGGTAAGGGTAGCAGAGAGGGAGGGGAGTAGCTGTGAGGGAATAGGGTCAAGAGGACAGGTAGTGAGGTGAGAGCGCAGTATAAGTGCCGAAACTTCTTCCTCAGTAACAGGGGAGAATGAACTAAGTTTCAGGTTATGAGGGTTGTGGTTGAGTGAGAGTTTGTTATATTTAGAATGGGAATAGGTTCACACATGTTGTGTTTATTATAAAGGCACTTAACCTGATACGTGGTGTGAAAGCCCTCCCTGAATTTATATGTATTCTGGTGACTTTGATGGAAGTGTGTTGAACATACACAGTTGAATGTGTATATAATATATATATACTGTATATATATATATATATATATATATATATATATATATATATATATATATAGTGTGTATATAGATATATATATTTAGAGAATATTACTAGTACCCCTTATCTAATTTACAACATATGTGCTATTGCCGTGGCGGCACAAACCCCCCCCCCAAAATATTATTCTTCCATCAAATAGTAAGTTGGTCAGAGTGTACTATGTTTCAGACTGTTGCCACCACCACCACCACCACCACTATTACCAGTGCAGACCTCATGTCTGCTTTCACTTGTGTAAGTGGGACAAGCACAGGTTTGTCCTCCTCTCTTTGAGGTGTATTTTTTATATAGTGTAAGGCCTACCTAGTTCAGTAAGTCTGCTGGTTACTGTGTTCAAAGGTCTCTAGGTACCTGTTGCCGCCCTCCTCCTCCCCTGGAGGTGTGTTTTTGAGGTTTATATACTGGCAGGCCTATCTGCCTAGTTCAGTAACTCTGCTGCTTCTGCCATTCCTGCTCCTACCCTCCCTGTTCTGTGATGGTCATTACCCATCAATGCCAAAACCTCAGGGAACTGCTGACCACTGTGTCCAAGAGGCTCTAGGCGCCTGTTGCCCTACTCCTCCCCGGAAGGTATATTTTTGAGGTTAATGTACTGTCATGCCTACCTACCTAGCTCATTCTATTCTGCTGCTGCCACTCCTGCCCCTGTCCTCCCTGCTCTGTTGTTGTCATCTACCATAATTGGCAAACCCTCAGGAAATTGCTGGACGCTGTGTCCAGGAGTCTCTAGGAATGTATAGCCCTCCTCTTCCCCTGGAGGCGTATTTTTGAGGATTATTAACTGGCAGGACTACCTACCTAGTTCAGTAATTCTGCTGCTGCTGCTACCACTCCTGCTGCTGCCCTCCCTGCTATTTAGTGAATCAGCTGTGTAGAATAAAAAAGCACCTGGTGAGAAAAGAGAGACCCTGAAGAGAGTTTGCAAATTTTGTCAAATGTATACATTTAGTTTACAGTAATCCATGTAATGGTAAATGGTTACTTGAAATGTTACGTCCCCTTATCCCGTTAAGAGTTAACAAAAACAATACAACTTAATTGATATCAAATAAGGGCCAGATTACAAGTGATACGCTATTTAGCGCCTTCACTCAAGCGATAACACCGCCAGTTAAAAGTAAAAATGTTGTTCGCTAGCAAAATTCGACTCGCACATTAACTAAAGGACTTTGAATATTGCTACCACGCTAACATTCACCCCATAGCGCTAACACTTATCGCTTGCTCACAAGCCCAACACCATATTGAAAGCACATTGCTATAACCGTCAGGAGTTATCAATATTTCACATTCCAATGTTCTTCACATACAGGACAATGGTATTTTTATTTTAAATATATATTCCTATATATATATCTTTATTTACTTAAACCTGTATATATATATATACATGCACAACTTAATAAAATGAATTTAGCCCTAAATGAGAGATTAGGGATAAAGCTCTGAGGCTTGTTTTTTACAGTATGAACAGCTAAGATCACAAACTAATCTATCACGTTACAGATAAAAAAGCATATATTTCTCATAATTAGTGAAATTTCCTTTAAATTAGGAATATTATCTTGTCGTTAAACATCAGGTGACAACAGGCTACAAGTGTTAGATGATAATTTATGTGGACTGTGATAAATTAATTCTTTCACATTGACTTTCCAGTCTTCATCCTACTATTCTGTATCTGAAAAACATTTTAGTAGTAATCCACCATACAAACTAAAAATTTTACATTTTTAACTTTTGTGAGACTCCAAATTGTTATTGAAATGTTTTTTGTGCAACAGTGGTGTTTGATGAAAATCAATTAAATAACCTGCAGTTTTGTTGTTTAGATTTCCAAGCTAATTGTGATGTTAAATATTTGTTTAAAAAAAATCTATGGTACTGGATTCTTTGTGTAACACTTTAAAATAATAAAATATATTAATGCTCATATAATCTGCAAATACCTAATATTTTCCAAGACAAATTATGAATATGAATGATTTTAATTTTTACTGCACACTTAGAAATTCTTTGTTGTATTCTAAAAAATATTTTTTTTAAAAAATCATACTTTAAAATAATGTAACATTTATAATAAAATAGTGCATACTTTGACAATGCAAATAAATAGGAAACGTGATTTGACACTCTTTATTGCATTGTGGTTTTGTTCTCTCTTCCCTAATCTGTGTTTAATTATTTTTTGTTTTCCTTCCTCCCTTCTCATGTCAAGTGTGGCATGAATCCCACTCCCTCCCTGCTAAGGCAGGAGTATGAAGAGAGGCTGCTGCTTGCTTTGTCACCATGGAGACCTCCCCTCACTTTTACAATAAGGAAAAGGGCAAGAATGGCCAGAACAAATTGTGGGATAAGAAAGTGCTGACTGAAGGCGGGAAATTATGATGTGAAAGTAAAAAAAAAACAAAAAAACACCAAAATATCCAGTGATGTGGGATTAGTTAGCAGAGGCACCATCCTTAAATACTGTGTTAGAAAGTGCACATTGGTACTAGCACATTATTTCTGCATCAGTTTACGCTGGGACTAAGGATTTTTCAGATGACTGACAGTCTGGATTAGACGGTAGGCACAATGGCTGATGTGTGAGCAGGTGCTTTGATTGGGTCATGCTTGGAGCAGTGCGCTATTGGTGGAGAGCATTTATGCAAACTGCAGGTGTGCTCTCAAATAAAACATAACCAAGCACATGCATTGTATAGAAAAGTTCTAACTCTATGTGATATTTAAATGACTATGGGCTCAGTAGATCAGGCAATTCAAATGAGTTCTTACAGCATCTTATTCAATTCAAATTAATATTATATTTGTTATTTTGTAGTAATTATTACCTTGAAGTTGTACATGCACAGTGGTGGGTTAAGTGTAATAAATACATTAGTTTGGGTTCAGATATAGCTAATTATAGTGATTTGCATTGTTGGTTCATCCCAACTTTGAAAATGTAAATGTTTTTAATATGTGGAATGCACTTGAGGAAATCTTATTAATAATAGTGTTTAAAGTGTTTCAGAGTAGAGCATCAAAGTGAAGCCAACCTTAGGAGAATTAGTTTTGATAGTGTTTATTGCCAACCTCAATATATAGCTTTGTATACGTTACAAAGCTTGACCTGTTCACTTAAATGTGCATATATACAGGATTCACATGCAATATACAAACACGTATAAGACATTGGTTGTGGCATCTATTTTTAAATAAATTATGGTCCAGAGTGGTGCACTAAATTATTCATTTTTTTTGCTCACGCTCTAACTGTGCTCAAGTTGTAATATGCGCAAATCCGGCTGCACTAATATTTTAAGTTGAAAGTAAAAATTTATCATGCGAGCAAAAGACCCAGGTGTGCTAACTTCAGTACTTCAGATATCCAAACTGCGCTAACTTCTTCCCCCCATATGGGGCACGATACAAAAAAAAATATTAGTTATTGCTAGCACCCTGCGCCAGATCAACTGTACTAAAGCCGAAAGTGCTTTAGGAATACTTTACATTTACATGTTCTAAACATAGAAGAAAATGTTCATTTTATTTTAAAATACATATTTCTATATATATATATTGTATTTTTTTGTAAAATAAATGTATATAACTATATATATATATATATATATATATATATATATATATATATATATATATATATATATGATATGAATAAATATAGGTATATATATATATTTATATATATATATTTATTTAAATATAAAAAAAATCTAAGTGAAGAACAAAAAATGAATAAAAATTATATAGCATGTTTCAGAACATGTTTCAGAAAATGTCTCAAAAGTCTATATACATTTGTATATATGTGTATATGTATGTATGTGTGCACATACACATTTACACATACAGTATATAAACACATACACATATATACACACATACAAATATTTCAATTATATTTTTTATTGAAAAGTATATAAATAAGTATAATTTTAATATGTTTTTGATGTGTTTTGCGAGTTGTTGTTTTTTAAAACTTACACTTTACTAAAGATCTCAAGCCGTGCTAACTATTCTAGTACAGTTTCGTTTTTGGCTTGAACGCAATCTATAACATTCAACTTGTTAAACCAGCACTATTTATAACCCATTTTCTGGTAAATATGATTTACCATTGACTTGTAATATCAAGTTGCATACTAATGGTAGCGTAGTCCAGCAATACTGCTTATCGCAACCTGCGCTATCATTAGAGCGCACTTGTAATCTGGGCCTATATGTTTTAGTATTGTATGAAAAAAGGACATTCTTCTCCTTAACATGTTTATTTATGCTTGTGGTAGTTATCCCTGTGCAGTGGGAATTGTGCTTATCGACCAATAAGCAATCTGTCCTTAGGGATCAAACGCACACATACATGTTTCACATCTTTATGCTTTTTAAAATCAATTTAAACAACTTTAATTTAAAGTGATGGTAAATTTCATCATTTGTACAATATATGTAATCATAAAGTAAAAGATTGGGACTTTAATTCATGAAAGGCATATAAACACTTAATTTTTTAATAATTACCCTCTCATTTTTTCATATATTGCACCATTCCTCCGCCTCCAAATGTATCGTGCCCCCTTTGGCGTCCAAAACCAGGGACGTTATTATTTACTTGCTGGAAGCCATAGGGGGCATAATATGATTGGCTACAGCCTGAATCGTCAGTGAAGTAAGAAAAAGAGTATCCTTTATGGGAGGAGGAATGGCGCAATATATAAAAACATAAAAGGGTAGTTATTAAAAAAAATTGAGCATTTACAATGCCTTTCCTAAATATTACTTAAAGGGACAGTCTACACCAGAATTGTTATTGTTTTAAAAGATTGGTAATCACTTTATTACCCATTCCCTAGTTTTACATAACTAACACAGTTATATTAATATACTTTTTACCTCTGTGATTAAATTGTATCTAAGCCTCTGCAAACTGCCCCCTTATTTCAGTTCTTTGAACAGACTTGCATTTTAGCCAATCAGTGCTGGCTCCTAGGTAACTCCACGTGCATGAGCAGAGTGTTATCTATATGACACACATGAACTAAAACCCTCTAGTGGTGAAAAATTGTCAAAATGCTTTCAGAATAGAGACGGCCTTCAAGGTCTAAGAAATTAGCATATGAACCTCCTAGGTTTAGCTTTCAACTAAGAATACCAAGAGAACAAAGCAAAATTGGTGCTAAAAGTAAATTGGAATTTTTTTTAAAATTACATGCCCTATCTGAATCATGAAAGTTTATTTTGGACTAGACTGTCCCTTTAACGGCTGCAAATATTGCAACTAGAAACAATGAAGTTTACCATCACTTTAACCTTTTTTAATGCAAATAATTATATGTTAACATGTTGTATAGCTTCTCTCTTCATTTACAAGAAAGTATAGGCATAATAGTTTTTAGATATGTAAGTTATATTTTTAAGGGTAAAAAGTTGTACCTCATATTGGAAAGTACATTTTACACCTCTTTTGTGTAACAACTGTCCCACACTCCGTATTGAGGCCAAAAAGCAAAATCTGTAACCTAGGTTTTAAAACTGCTGCAAATGGTCTAAATTAGATATTTGATTTGCAGGTTACAGGATTAGCTTTTTCAATTTTTACTCAAAAGCAAGAGGTGTTTAAAGGGACACTGAACCCAAATTTTTTCTTTTGTGATTCAGAAAGAGCATGACATTTTAAGCAACTTTCTAATTTACTCCTATTATCAAATGTTCTTCATTCTTTTGGTATCTTTATTTGAAATGCAATAATGTAAGTTTAGATGCCGGACCATTTTTGGTGAACAACCTGGGTTGTCCTTGCTGATTGGTGGATACATTCATCCACCAATAAAAAAGTGCTGTCCATAGTTATGAACCCCCAAAAAAGCTTAGATGCCTTCTTTTTCAAATAAAGATACCTAAAGAACAAAGAACATTTGATAATAGGAGTAAATTAGAAAGTTGCTTAAAATTGCATGCTCTATCTGAATCACGAAAGAAAGAATTTGGGTTCAGTGTCCCTTTAATGTCCTTTTAATTCAGACCCAAAAGTATGACACCATGAAACTGATCACATTTATTGCTTGTGTAGCTACTTTTCACAAACTACATTTAAAATAAATAATATATACAGTATATTTAAGGTGATTAACACATTTGTGCAACTGATAATTCTTATGAAATTTAAAATGTGTTATTATGCATTTCAAATATATTTGTAGTCTAGAGATAGATACTGGATGTGTTAAAAATTCAGTAAATGCCTAATTAAATTGACATCTACAGTCCTTTACAAAAGTTTCTGAAATAATTTATCAAATCATTTATCTACAAAAATACCAATAGATTGCAATGTTGAGTCTTGTAGAAAAATAATTAGATAAACTTTTCTAAAGAATTGTGATTGAACTCAAAATGTTTTAATATATCAGAACATCTATTATTTTTAAAGAAATGCTCACTTATGAGATTTTCAAGAATTCCAATCTAACAGAATTCCAGTTGTATAGTAGCTTGGGTGACTTTTTCCACTTAATCTTCAAAGCCATTGCAACCCTTAAAGGGACATGAAACCCATTTTTTTCATGATTCAGATAAAGCATACATTTATATATATATTTTTAAAGTGTACAGTCTACATGTATAGCATAATTTGTGCTACTGTCTAGTTCGCGTGAAAATGTAAAGCCTTCTTGCAAAACTGCTGCCATATAGTTTTCCAGACACATGCACACTCCTGAGCTTACATACCTGCTTTTCAACAAAGATAGCAAGAGAATAAAGTAAAATTGATAATAGAAAAAAAAGTTGCACACTAACTGTAACATGAAAGAAAAATTCTGGATGTCATATCTCTTTAAAATACCACTTGAAGTAGATGAATTGGTTAAAGTAGAAAACCATCTAGTTAAATGCAAACAAACTATAAGAATCCTAGGATTTTCAAATTAGATTTTAAATATTTTCACAGACCTAAAGATATGATTTAAATCAATTTTAAATGAACTTTTAATATCAATATACTGGGCTCCATTGATGGAGCTGCAAATGTGGTGCTAATCTGAATATGCAGACCTGCAACCACAAATTTAGAAGCAGTGGTAGTAAATCTATTTTTTTTTTTTTTATTTTTATTAAATAATACTTAATTTCTGCATGTGTAATAATTTAATATTAAGAAAATGTGCGCACTGAAAAAGTAAAAAATGGAGTTTCATCTGGTTTAGGATAAAAACAATTGAAAAGTCTAAAAATTCTGTGACTTGGGGCCTGATTACCCAAATATCTCTGGGCTGGCGACATCATTTAAAGGAATATGAAACCCCAAATTTTTTCTCTCATGATTCAGGTAGAGCATGTAAATTTAAGCAACTTTCTACCTTACTTCTATTATCAATTTTTCTTTGTTCTCTTGGTGTCTTTATTAGAAAAAGCAGAAATGGTGCTTGCTGATTGGTGGCTACATTTAGCCACCAATCAGCAAGCGCTACCTAGGTGCTGAACCAAAAATGGGCCGGCTTATTCCGGAATTTCAAATAAAGATACTAAGATAACGAAGAAAATTGATAACAGGAGTAAATAAGAACGTTGCTTAAAATTTCATGCTTTATCTGAATCATTAAAGAAAAAAAATTTGAGTTTCATATCC
This sequence comes from Bombina bombina, assembly GCF_027579735.1. NCBI lineage: Eukaryota > Metazoa > Chordata > Amphibia > Anura > Bombinatoridae > Bombina > Bombina bombina. The sequence continues at coordinate 317,062,816 of NC_069504.1, read as the reverse complement.
CTTTAAGAATGCTCGCCAGTACTTTTATTTACCTGGTGGAATTATCCCACTAAGAGGCGTATACTTCAATTTTTTATGGGAAGGAGAAGCATACATTACAAAACTGCAAATTTGTAAATTAAAAATCATACACAAGGAATAATTTAACCTAAATAATTGGCCCCTTGGGGCCTATTGATCTAAAGCTCTTCAGTCTGGCGAGATTATCTAAGAAGCCTCATCAGTACTATGAGGTCGATCAATTTTTGAAAGACAAATTTTAACTTGAGAGCTCTTTACCTTGCTATGCAGAGTCCTAGATGTGTTGAAGAGACACCTACATTACATATAATGCTCAAAAATAAACCCCCAAAGACTTTGTGTGGGGTGGTCAAGCATTCCAATCGGTGGGGTTGGGCATTCCATGGCTGGGTCAGGCATTTCATGGGCATCGTTGTGACAGGTGCTGTGGAATCGGGCATTCCATGGGCAGGTCAGTCATTTCATGGGCGGGTCAGGCATGTGACAATGACAGTTGGAGGGCACATGGGGGGCAACCATTATGTTGGGGGGCAATGCCCCCAGTGCCCTCCTGGCGATAACGCTGATCGCAACTGATGTCAATGTGTAATATATAGATAAGTGCCTATCTATTATTGTTAGTATTTTTGCTAGTTTCGCAATAAATAATTTATATGATAAAGGGTTATAAAGCTTTAGTCTTTGCAATGTGCTTCTACACAGTTTATGATGAATTCCCATTGGTTCTGCATCCCCAGTTAACACCTAAGATTCCAGAGTAAAAAGGCTGCATCAGTATGTTCTTATTTACTTTCTGTAGCTAGGTATAGTGGTAGTGCATTGTCTGTAACTCCTCTCCCTACAAAGTATAACAACACATACAAATTAACTTTTTATGTTCAATTTTTATTTTTCTCCAAAAAGCACATTATTAGCTTTATCACACATGGATGCTTTCATTTTTGGATATTCAAGTGTTTAGCTTAAAGGGCCACTGTAAGTAAATATTTTCTGTGCCTGTTACTAACTAACTACCCCAAATACGCTTTTTATCAATAGCATTTCATTAACATATCTCTACCGTATATCAGAAATCTTGTCTGCAAATTTAATTGATTTCCAAACCCACTCCGTGGGTATCCTTTGCTCTGTACCAATCCGTTTACAATACCTAGGTTTCAAAATGGCGCTTTAAACACAATTTCATTGGTTTAAGTATTTTGAACACACAGTGCTGAAAATAGTGGGCGGGATAACGTGACATCATCGGGGAATAAAAGATATAACTTTTATAACGTTATGAAACTTCATTTTGGAGAAAATATAGGTCAGTAGGTTTTAATTAATGTTTATTAACTTTAATATGTTAGTTGTTTGTCTTAAAAATTATAACAGAAAGTAATCCTTTAAAAGGAATAAGTGTGATATGATAAAAAAATACTTAAAAATATATTTAGGGATTTAATTCTGTGTGGGTGGAAAGAACTTTTCAAAAATAGATAAATGGCAGAACATATAGTCATGATAAGGGTAGTTGATACATGGGCTAGTATTCCAATAAGAGTGATGAGGACAGATAGAGAATGCAAAGGATATGCACAAGGCTACCCTGAGAACTAATTAAGTTTACATTTTACATACAAACATCAGCAGACAAGACTGGCCTTCTGCTTTGTATCTGCCATCAAAAACTATATTTCTGTGTTTCAATTTCTCTGTATTACTCAAAGCATATGTGGTGATATATAAAAAAATACACATTCACTGGTATGTGCCTTAAAAATGTTACCAACATGCTTTGTTTTCATCATACTCTTAGAAATGGAGCCAAACTTTTGGATTTTTCCTATATAAAAATATACAGAAAAATTCTGGTTATATATGACCAGTTTTTACTTTTTTGTTTCAGTAAAAAACAAAATTGCGTATGAAAATGAGTGCCAAGACTAAAGAGGTAAAAACAATGGGCTACAGATTGTACTCAAAGTATATGTGCTGATAGAAAAGCCATAATCCCATTCTGCTTGAACCAAGAACTTTTTAATTAAAAATATTTGTAATTTTTCACACTTTGGAATAAGTGAAATTTGCAAATAGTTAGAAAATTAGTTAAAATGTACACAGAATCTTACAAGAGGTTGAGTACCAGAATATTTTATCTGATTTTATGGACATTTAAACAAGGACATTTTCCAAAAGAATATCTTGTAGTGTCCATTCTGACCATTCCCAAATTGGGAAAAGATTCTAGATTATGTGAAAACTAAAGACCAATCTAAATACTAAACTTTATACAAAGATCCTGGCTGAGTTATGTTCTCCCCTCTATAATTAATTATAACTAGGTGGGTTTCATTTATAGAATACAGGGCTCTGATAATACATGAAGATTCCTTAATATATTTATGGAGGCAAAAATTCATGGGAATCCCAATACTCACCCTGGCTCCGATGATTGAAAGTGCTACATGGTGGCAAAATACAGTATATATTTCAATTGAATAAATGAAAATCTGAGAAAACTATGTATATAACAAAAATCCTAAAAAGACCATAAATACATAGATAAAATGTACATTAAATACATATAAAAGATCACACCAGAAATAGAAGCTGAATCGGTTAATACTCAAAGTTCGTTCCCAATGCTTGGCAACAAAACAAAATCATTGTGAAGGTTCCCAAAATCTTCACCAACAGAAGAATGCAATATAAAGACTGTGTTTCTTCGCCACAGAGCAAATATGGAACTCTCAAACGATAAAACAGTATGGGGTGTGATCCTCAATAGCCAAACACTTACTTCAAGTTACCTCAATCTGTATGAGGTAAGTAGCCGCTATATAATGATAGAGCAATGCTCCCTCAGGTCTCCTATATGTAGTTCCAAAGTGAAACAGGGGATCCGGAGGGTCCAGTCTGCTGTGCTGCTCCTAAAGTATGGTAGTTCACTTATCCAGCAGAATCCTCACCTCTCAGAGTGTAAATCATATATGTGAAGACAATATATCACAAATATAGTGAAGTACGAATTTATTAAAACAGCCAGTTCACACAAAGATAAAAGCACTCACAAACAAGACCTCAATTAGAATAATGTAAGAAATAGGCACAATTAAAACGTAGGTGGGGAAGCTTGAACCGTGAGTATTAGCACCAGTCCAGGAGTGACAATCACTCAATATAAAGATAAAAAACGTCCCTGACACGTTTCAAAGTAAACTTCTTCCTTAGAGGGGTAAGTTTAATATGTATAGTATCGAGTTTAAATGGAAGCGGAACTAAAATTTGCAAATTTGTATCTCATCTCATGTCACTCTCCCTCTTGCTTTTACTAACTGCTGGTGACATCTCCCCTAATCCTGGTCCCCAAAAACTGCCTAGCCATGCACATCCATGTGTACCATCCCATAGACTCAGAAAACAAAACTCTGCCAACCTTACTCACATTCTTCTTGCATCTAAAGTCACTACCCCTTTCACTTGTGCACTCTGGAACTCTCGCTCTGTTTGCAACAAGCTCACTTCTATACATGACCTCTTTATCTCCCGCTTCCTCAACCTTCTGGCCCTAACAGAAAACAACAAACAGTGTATCTGACTACACTGAGGAAAGAAAGGAATCCTAAGACGATGTTCTCAAAAAGACTTTTATTCAAGCACAGTGCATTAAAAAGCAAAAATGTAATAACTCAGAAGGTAATCAGATACTGGTCAATCTATCATGTGAAAGACCAGAAGAAACTGCAAATAATCAGCATACGCATTTTGTGCGGGGCTACAGCACTTGATCACTGCTACAAAGATTAGTCTGTTCATAGTCCATTTAAAGGGAAAGGTTAATAGCCTAATTGAACACATATGTTATTAATTTTTTTTGAAAATTATTTTTTTATTGAAGTTAAAGCATATATCATCACAGCAAAAACTCGCCCTGAGGCCAAAGTTACAACAAAGACAATAATACATTGTTTATATAAAGGCATTATTAAGTAAGCAATATGCATAGATATTTCAGATCTGGGTATAAGAATAAACAGTATCTTAGGCGAGGTGAATTAGAACTTCATTTTATATTATCAGTGTATGAGCTCCACAATCTATTAATATTTTACCTAAGACCAACATATAGACTTGTGGAGATTTAACATGAGTATCAGCCACTCTTGGGCCGAGCTATATAGGGGGGAGGGGGATATTCAGCGGGTAAGCACCGCTATGTGTATAGGGAAAAGAGGTGTGAGGGGGGGGGGACCGAGCCAACAACTGTACCAACATCATAATTATGGTATATAAAATGGTAAGCCAGCTTATTATACTCATAATAATAATAATAATAATAAAGGGGCTAAAATGCATCACCAGACAACATTACAGTATGGGTAAACCCAATAGGATAGAAAATTCCCTGACCTTATTTCACTAGGTTAGGCTAACACCCTAAGTGAACCCATCTAGAAAGAAGTACTTCTCTATAGCATTGGAATATCTGAGCCTGTCGCATACAGAGATTTTCTACAGTTATTTAGATAGCTGTTTGACATCAGAAAAAAAATAATAATTACTGCTTGACAGCTGCTCAATAACAGGGTAAATGCTCCACTGGTACCAGGTGGTATAGTGGGTAGCAGTTTATGGCTAAACAGCTATACTATAAGGAACGGTTGTTGCTTAATTAAAAAAAAAAAAAATAGAGTCCCATACTAGATGAAGTGGTTTATAGTGGGCTGTTCTAAAATCCTTAATATGTATCTTGACTGATAGGGGGAGAAATTGTAGTAATCAGCATTTAACTCATACTATGTGAAAGTAACATGGTGGATACCTGTGCAAAACTGTAACTAGCATATTTAAAGGAATCCATCAGGAAATGAAGTTAGATCAAATAATAAGCCAAAAACTAACTTTTAAACTGAATGAGAGCTAACTTCAATTAAGTAATAGTATGTATATAGATAAAGATCCAGCATCTTAAATATCTTAGCTAAAAGGTAGCTTTACTAAAGAGAAATAGTATTAGTAGGATGCATAATGAGTACTAGGATAAGAGTGTATAAACTTGGTAAATGACAGGCATAGTAAGCTGGACATAATTATCAAGTTTGAACAATTACAATATGCTTACCTTAGTGATACTATGATAGCTAAAACTGTAGGCCAATTAGGTAACTGAAAGAAGGAGGCTAAGACCTCCATATGTTTCATGGAGCTAGCAATCTATATCTTATGCTGACTAATAAGATACATCAGCAGTCTAAGTCCCGGCTGCATAGTACATGTACTCAGAAGCATTATCTCAAATTCTAATTCATGCCTGACCCAACCCCTGCATGTGTTACACGGTAAAGCATATCTCAGTATTTACTAGGAGATGCAGCATTAAAACAAATTACATTACAGTCTCATGAGAACAATCCCTTCAACATTATAAAGAGAATAAAAATACACCGTTAGAAATGCAAACTGATAATGTGAGAAGTGGCATGAAATTATTCTCTCTGCAGCACAAGCATATAATCCTATTTAACACTATAATGAGAAAGGGTTGCCTCGGTCTCCGCAAGGACCCTCATATAAAAGCTCCGTAAAGCTACAAGGCCTTTCCTTATGTGAGGGATAAGACACTCCTAGACATAGGTCTGGGGACATCAGACTATAGTGTCAACATTATGCATAATAAACACATTATAGGGTCTAACATATTATGAACTTTTTAAACAAACTTTTTCTCTGGAATAGAGTATATGTCAATTACTGAACGGTACTAATCAGTCTTGAAAGATGTTGTCTTGCCAAAGTACCTGATCCCTTATCCTACATCGCTGCTAGATAACTCAGTATACCTATGTGCGCTGTGTAGGCTTATTATTATGTCACCCGATTCCACAGGCAAAACATACAAGTGCTGGGTCAGCTTCGTCCTTTCTAGCCTGGTCAAGTAAGTATGAGCTGCTGTTCGAAAGATCTCGGGGAACTCCTTCTGTGATCAGCAGCCGGCATTCGCCAACCGCACAACTGTCAGCGCTGAGCTCCGGTAGAGGCCCTGATCTCGCAGTGTTGCAGGTCTTCGTTAGGTCTAGCAATGAAGGAACATCCGAAGCATGAGATCAGCACCGTCAGGTAAGAAAATCAAGTGGCGGTTAGGGTAAATCTTCTCGTCGAGAAGCTCCTGAATTCCTGTATCTTCTGGGCAGTCAGCCCCGCGCTGCTGGGACTCGTCTGGGATATGAGCACTACGATTTGCTCCCATTACAGGTAAAGTGATTGCCGTCCCCGGTGTCTGCTCAGGCGTCAGGAAGTTCTCAGCCAATGGTGTAAATTCGTCATCCGTATCGTGCATAGCTGGCTTCAGTAGTTCTGAAAGCTCCTTGAAGTTCTCCTCCATCCGCCATGTTAGATTTACCAGCATGGTCTGCACCGCAGTATAAAAGTTTTCCTCTTTGATCGAAAATGTCATTTTCTTTTTCTTTGAGCATGTGCTTTTGGTTTTATGAGAGAGATTATTTTAACAACAATCCAGACACCAAGTTATAAGTAAACTTGTGATAGTTGTAGCAGGGCTCTGTGGCCTCGTGGCGGGCTCAAAGTATGTAGTTTAATATAAAGATCCACTCTCTCACTTCCTAGCCCCAGCCATCAATTGGCTTCTAATGTGAGCTTGTAGAAGACCCTGTTAGACACCTTGGGTCCTCTAAAAGTTGGCAATAGTCCCTCAATAATGTCATTAAGAGCCGGAGCTCTTGCTGTATGCGACCGGTCAGCTTGGCAGTTGGCTCCGCCCCCCACATATGTTATTAATTTAACCCTATGATGGACTATATGTCAATGTATAAACACATAATAGTATATACACACAAGTGAGCACGAAAAATAGAGAGAAGTAAAATTGATAATTATAATAAAAAATTTCATCTATAAAGAAAATATCTTACATATTTAAAAACTGCCAATGGAAATATGGAACAATTAAATTGACAGAAAAATAGGATTTATAAAATAATTATAAATAAATAATAAATTGAAATCAACACCTCTTTCTAAATTTACTTGTGTATTTAACAAGACAAAGCATCCACTGCTGCTCTGTCACATGGGGGTCTCCACTTCAGCCACACTCATAGGTCTGGTAATAGACAAGGAGGTGGTAAAAGTATTTTACTTTCCTCTCGTTGCACCTTTCAACAAATACAACCCATCTCTTCCCTCGCATTTTCCTCATTCAAAACCCACATGATTCGCTTATTCTCTCCCCTCTCTATACGTGTTGCAGTGATATACTGACCCTCTGGCTCCTCAACTCAATTGCTAGATCACTTGGCTGCCTGGCTGCCTGACTACCTTATTTCCTTTCCTCAGACACACCTGCCCTCATTCTTGGTGACTTCAACATCCCTCTTGACAATCCCACTGCCTCCCCTGCAAAACAACTTCTGCAACTCACTTCCTCTTTCAGTCTGTCACAATGGACTGATTCTCCCACTCACAAAGATGATCACTCTCTTGACCTGATCTTTAGCTATCGATGTACTCTCTCAAACTTCACATACTCCCCCTTTCCTCTTTCTGACCACCATATCCTTACTTGCAACATATCATCCCTCCCTACAACTCTCCCTCCTTCTACTCCTCACACCAAACTTCACAGAAGCATTATGTCATTAGATCAGCAACAGCTTGCTAATTCCCTCAAACCTCTCCTCTCATTTTTCTCCTCCTTTTCCTGCCCTGACCAATCTGCAACTATAATCCCCCCTTACATCCGTCCTTGACAATCTTACCATAGCTCAGAAATCACACACTCATCCTCAGCCCTGGCATACTCCTCTCACACGGTACCTACGCAGATGTTCCTGTACTGCTGAGTGGCACTGAAAAAAATCTCGGCGTTCATCTGATTTTCTTCATTGCAAATTCATCTTGAACTCCTGCTATTCTGCACTTAATCTCTATAAGCAACAGTACTTCTCTACTCTTATCTCTAATCTTTCTTCAAACCCAAAACGTCTGTTCTCCACTTTCAATACTCTTCTCCGCCCACCCCCACCTCCTAATACAACTTCTCTGTCAGCTCAAGACTTTGCCAGCCACTTCAATAACAAAATCGACTCCATCAGAAAAGAAATCAGCTCTCAACATAATTCCATTCTCTTACCCCCTTAAACGCTCTCAATCAACCACAACTCACATAGCCATAAACTTAGCTCTTTCTCCCCTGTAACTGAGGAAGAAGTTTTGGCACTTATACTGCGCTCTCACCTCACTACCTGTCCCCTTGACCCTATCCCCTCACAGCTACTCCCCTTCCTTTCTTCTACCCTTACCCCTATACTTACACACATTTTCAACCTCTCCCTCAGCACCGGTATATTTCCCTCATCTCTGAAACATGCACTGGTCACACCTATCCTCAAAAAACCTTCCCTTGATCCAACCTCCCCATCCAACTACCGCCCTATTTCCTTCCTCCCTCTTGCCTCAAAGCTTCTCGAAAAACTAGTATATGCACGCCTATCCCATTTTCTTACATTAAACTCCCTCCTTGACCCACTGCAATCTGGATTTCGTCCCCATTACTGAACAGAGACAGCAATTGTTAAGCTTACTAATGACCTACTTACAGCAAAATCAAAAGGACACTTCTCTCTGCTTATCCTCCTTGATCTGTCCCCAGCCTTTGATACTGTTGACCACCCTCTTTTGCTCCAAACCCTCCAATCCTTTGGCATCTGTGACACAGCCCTCTCGTGGCTCTCTTCCTACCTGTCAAACCATACCTTTAGCGTAGCCTTCTCTGGGGCCTCCTCTGCCCCGTCACCACTTTCTGTCGAAGTACGGCAAGGCTCTGTCCTCTGTCCCTTTCTCTTCTCAATCTACACATCATCATTAGGTTCCCTAATAAAGTCCCACGGTTTCCAATATCATTGGTATGCCAACGACACCCAAATCTACTTCTCTGCGCCAGACCTATCTCCTTCCTTAATAACCCGTGTCACTAACTGTCTTTCTCACGTCTCTTCCTGAATGTCCTCTCACTACCTCAAGCTAAATATCTCCAAAACTGAGCTCCTTATCCCCCCCTTTTTTTCCAAAATCTCCACCCCCAATCTCTCTATAACTGTCGACAACTCCATCATTACCCCTACCCCGCATGCTCGATGTCTTGGGGTCACATTTGACTCAGATCTTTCTTTCACTCCTCACATTAAGTCCTTGGCTAAAGCCTGCCGCTTCCACCTCAAAAACATCTCTAAAATTAGACATTTCCTTACACTAGACAGAACTAAGATTTTAATCCACTCTCTCATCCTATCCCACCTTGATTACTGCAACTCTGTCCTCCCCACCTGCTGCCTAGCTCCATTACAATCCATAATGAATGCCTCTGCCAGGCTCATCTTCCTTACATGTCGCTCTTCATCTGCTGCACCTCTCTGCCAATCTCTTCACTGGCTTCCTCTTGCATCTAGGATTACACATAAAATTCTCACTCTGACATACAAAGCCCTCAACTGCACTGCTACCCCCTATATCTCAGACTTTGTCTCCAGATACTTTCCCTCCCATCCCCTTTGCTCTGCTCATGACCTCCTCCTCTCCTCCTCTCTTGTTATCTCATCACACTCCCGTTTACAGGACTTTTCCAGACTGGCTCCCATCTTGTGGAACTCTCTGCCTCACTCCACAAAACTCTCCCCTAGTTTTGAAAGCTTAAAGCGCTCCCTAAAGACTCTACTGTTCGGGGATGCATACAACCTATACTAACCTTTATTTATACCAGTTCCTCTCCTCCATTGCTATCCTCTGCACCCCCCTAGCATGTAAGCCTAAGAGTCAAGCTGTTTGCAGATCACCTTCTTAAGAGCTGATTACAACAGTGCAATTCTTGGCAGGGCCCTCTACCCATTTGATCCATATAATTGCTTTGTTCTACTCCGCATTTGTTTATAGCGCTGCGGAATCTGTTGGCGCTCTACAAATAACCGATAATAATAATAATAATAAAATTGATCTGTAAAACAAAGCACTTGATTGGTTACAGAACGGAGCTTGTGATTGGACACAGGCGGTCATGTCACGTGATACTATTATGTGACCGGGACATCAGGGTTACTGAGAATTAAGGTAGATTACTCTGTGACTCTTACTATTTGGTCAGAAATATATTGACAGGTACAAATGCAGGGTAAAAAGAGGCACACTAAATATATAACCCATAAAGAATATATTGTTAAAAATAATCTTGTTAAAAATGGGATAAACTATTTGTCAGTAAATAGATAAAAATAGTAATATGGGAAGCGCCGTTAACATAAGTATGTACCTTAAATAGAATTTTTTATAACTTATTGGCAAAATGCAAGAATTAAAAGATATAAAATATTCAAGTTATATAGTTAATGCATAGCCATCTAAGACACTCAAGATGTATCCAAACATTATACAAATACTGTGAAAGTGGGTTAATGATAATGAATAGATGGGCAACATCAGAATACCTATTGCATTGATCTCTGATAAGAAACTGCACACACTCAGGTACATAAAGCAAAATACCGAATGGGTGAAGTGGATACAAATTAAGCATATTGGTATGACATATATACATAATAATAAAATAAAACAATTAATGCATGTGGATATAAACAAATCAAACAATTAATAAATACACATAATAATACTTTAAAAATAAGTTACAAATACATAAATCATTATCCATAAATAACAAGACATGAATAAAAATAGAAATATACAAAAACAAACCCTTTTAAAGGATATGTCTAAAAATTTAAAGTAAGATGGAGGTTAAAAACTAAAGAATATATACTGTATACAGTATATATATATATATATATATATATATATATATATATGTATATGTATATATATATATATATACATATACATATATATATATATACATATATATATATATATATATATATATATATATATATATATATATATATATATATATATATATACATATACACAGGTGGCCCTCGGTTTACGACGGTTCAATTCGCTCCGTTTCAGAATAACAACCTTTTTTTCACTCATGTGACTGCTATTGTAAAGCTTTTGGAAAGCAATGCACTAATTAAAATAGCCAGTAGGTGGAGCTGTCCGCTTGTTTTGCACCAAAGTTATGCAATTTAACAGCTTTAAATGGATTTGTGTACACAGATCAGACAAGATCTATCGAGCAAAATTTAGCAGGCACTTCCCTATTATCTTCCTGTCCAGCAGCTTGAGGTGAGGTTAACTGCTTAATCACTGCAGATTGAAATGCATAGAATAGGTGCAGACAAAATATTATCTAACATGCTAACAATACAGAGAACTGATTGCAGAAAAATGCAAGTAAAAAAATGTTTTTGTTTATTAAACTTAGTTTGATGATGATGCAGTCTGTTGTGTGATTATTTTATTAGGTGATGTTTAGCAAATGATTTTGTTCATTAAACTTAGTTTGATGATGATGATACAATCTATATTATTAGGTTTATAATGCTGTTTAGCATTTAAAGTCTTCATTTCAAAGCTTTAAAAATAATGTATTAGGTGTTACTTATGACAATTTTGAGAGGGGCCTGGAACCTAACTCCCTCACTTCCCATTGACTTACATTATAAACTGGGTTTCAATTTACAACGGTTTCAGATTACAACCATTCCTCCTGGAACCTAACCCTGACGTAAACTGAGGGCTAGCTGTATATATATATATATATATATATATATATATATATAATCTACACTAAAACACTAAAATATATACAGAGATCTCATACACCTATGCTAAAAAAAATTAGGCAGAGGAGATTTTTTGTTATGGAGTCAGAATAATATAAAATAAATTATAATAAGCAAAATACCCCAAAAATGATTCATACTAAGAAGGCTGCCAAGTCAATATCCTTATTGAGCCCCTTAGGTATCTTAGTTTCCGTAGTAAGAATCCAGTGAAAGTCTCCAGTTTTCTTAGGGTTAGTTCTCGATCCTCATTTGGATTTGCTTTAATGAATTATATAATTGTACCCTTAAGGCAGGAAGGATCTTTATTGTAATATTTGTAATAAGACGATAAATTATGGGATTTCTCTCCATTTTTAATATTAGTAATATGCTCCAAAAGGCGTTTCTTATAGGGTCGGGTGCTGCGGCCCACATATTGTAGGTCACACCCACATTGGAGCAAATTTACCACAAAATCTGTTTTGCAATTAACCAAAGTATTTATTTCCACAATTTTATTATTGGTATTGGAAGTAATGGCTTTGGTTGCTTTATTTCCTGAGTAGTGGTGAATGCATGATATATATATATATATATATATATATATTATTATTATTATTATTATTATACTTTATTTATTAAGCGCCAACATATTCCGCAGCACTGTGCATGGATACAATTCATTTAAATAAAACAATACAAGACTTGTAAGATACAGGACAAAATTTACAAACACATACAGGAGGGATTGAGGGCCCTATTCCCGTGGGAACTTACAATCTAGAAGGGTAGGAGGTTGGGAAACAGGAGGTGAGGACTGCAAGATTGAGAAGGATGTTAATACAGAGTTAGATGAGGGAAATATTAGGTAAGTGAAATTAATTTATTATTGAGTTGGGTGGTAGGCTTCCCTGAACAGAAAAGTCTTCAGGGAGCATTTAAAGGAAGAAAGATTAGGGCAAAGCCTGACAGCACGAGGGAGAGTGTTCCAGAGGGTAGGTGCTGCATGACAGAAGTCCTGCAGTCTAGCAAGAGAGGAGGTGATAGTTGTGGATGCAAGGAGCAGGTAATTGTTGGATCTTAGTGGACGGGCTGGAGTATACTTGTGTATTAGAGAGGATAGGTAGAGGGGAGCGGCGTTGGTGAGAGTTTTGTATGTAAGGGTGAGAATTTTGAATTTAATTCTGCTGTGAATCGGGAGCCAATGAAGGGACTCAGATACAGATCGACGGGAAAGGTGGATCAGCCTGGCAGAGGCATTTAGGATGGATTGAAGGGGGGAGAGGCGGGAAAGAGGAAGGCCAGCGAGTAGGTGTTGCAGTAGTCAAGTCGGGAGATAACAAGGGAGTGGATTATTTGCTTTGTGGTGTCAGCGCTCAGAAAAGGGCGAATTTTAGAAATATTGCGTAGATGATTGCGGCAGGATGTAGAAAGCAATTGGATATGGGGGATGAAGGATAAGTTTGAGTCAAGTGTGACTCCGAGGCAGCGGACTTGGGGCGATGGGGAAATGGTGATGCCGTCAACAGGGATAGAGAAGTCAGAAGTCGGCGTAGAGCTTGAGGGGGGGATAAGAAGGAGCTCAGTCTTGGACATGTTAATCTTTAGGTGGTGAGAGGCCATCCAGGAAGAGATACCAGATAAGCAGTTGCTGACATGAGAGAGGACAGAGGGAGAGAGAGCAGGGGTGGAAAGGTAGATCTGGGTGTCATCAGCATAGACGTGATATTTGAAACCATAACTGTTGATAAGTTTACCTAGCGAAGAAGTATAGATGGAGAAGAGTAGAGGACCCAGAACAGATCCTTGAGGTACTCCAACAGACAGAGGCATAGGAGAGGAGTAGTCTCCGGCAAATGACACAGAAAAAGACCTGTGAGAAAGATAGGAGTGAATCCAGGAAAGAACAGTGTCACAGAGGCCAAAAGAGCTAAGGGTCTGTAGGAGGAGGGGGTGGTCAACTGTATCGAAGGCAGCTGAGAGGTCAAGTAAGATGAGTATAGAGTAGTGGCCAATATTTTGTATTTTTTGAGTGTTTTGGCCAGAATCCAGATTGCAGTGGGTCAAGCAAGGAGTTGGCGGACAGGAAGTGGGTTAGGCGATTGTAAACTAATTTTTCAAGGAGTTTTGATGTTAGTGGAAGCAGTGATATGGGGAGGTAGCTTTCAGGAGAATTAGGGTTGAGGGAGGGTTTTTTGAGTATGGGAGTGACTTTTGCGTGTTTGAAAGAAGATGGGAATGAGCCGGTAGAGAGAGATAGGTTGAAGATGTGGGTAAGAGCAGGAGTGAGGGTGGAAGATAGGGAGGGAATTAGATGGGAAGGGATAGGGTCGAGTGGGCAGGTAGTGAGGCCTGAGGAAGATAGTAAGGAAGAAACTTCATTCTCAGTGGTTGGATGGAAGTTACAGAGGGTGGCAGAGGGAGTAATTGGGCCTGTTGTTGGAGTATTGCAGGTTGGTGTTGGGATGTTGCTTTGGATAGTATGTGTTTTGTTTAAAAAGTAGTCAGCCAGGTCTTGAGCACTAAAGACAGGCGGGGGTGGTGGAGCAGGTGGGTAGAGGAGAGAGTTAAAGGTGGAGAAGAGTCGTTTAGGGTTTGAGGAAAGAGTAGATATGAGAGAAGAGAAGTAAGTTTGTTTGGCTAAGTGAAGGGCGGAAGTGTATGAATGAAGAATAAACTTATAGTGTATGAAATCGGGTTCAGAGTGAGTTTTCCTCCAGACACGCTCAGCAGTACGGGAGCATTTTTGCAAATAGCGTGTTTGCTGAGCATGCCAGGGCTGTAACTGACGGCGTGGTGTTTTGTGCAGCTGGGGAGGGGCAAGTGTGTCTAATGCAGAGGAGAGAGTTTTGTTATAGTGGGCTGTAGCGAGATCAGGGCAGGTTATAGTGGAGGTGTGAGGGAGGAGATTTTGAATGATTTTTGAAAATTGGAGCGGATCCACAGCATGTGTATTTCTACAGGTGCGGGGGCGGGATGGAGAAGTGGGTTTAGCTGTTGCATTAATATTATAGGTGACCAGGTGATGGTCTGAAATGGGAAAAGGGCGACATGTGGTGTCAGATATAGAGCAGAGGTAGGAAAATACCAGGTCGATGGAGTGTCCATCACGGTGAGTCGGAAATGGGGTGGATTGTGAGAGACCGAAGGAGGATGTGAGTGAAAGAAGTTTAGAGGCAGCAGGGAAAACAGTTTAGAGCAGCAATGGAAACAGTGTCAGAAGGAGATAGCCAGGTTTCTGTAATTGCTAAAATGGTGAAAGCATTTGATATAAACAGGTCATGAATTGCTGTAAGTTTGTTGCAGACAGAGCGAGAGTTCCATAGTGCGCAGGTGAAAGGAGTGTATGCGTGTGGGATGCATTGGATGGAAATGAGGTTATGTGTGTTGCTTTTATTAAAATTTCTATATGGAGTGCGAGATTGGGTAATGGTGGGAATGAGGGTGGGCCCAGGATTTGGAGAGATGTCACCTGATGCTAATAGCATCAAGATGGAAACTAAGAGTAGGTGAGAATGAGATTTATAGCAGTGGGGGTATTTCTGTGAGGTGGTGCAGTTTAGTGACATAGATTTTAAAATAGAAAGTAGTTCTTGAGAGCTAAGGTATGGAGAGGAAAGGAGAGAGGGGCCTATATAAACTGCATGTGGAGAAGGGTAAGGTATGAGCATTTGAGCCTGCTTGTGGAATAGACATGAGACTGTTAAAAGAAAAAGCATTTCTGAAAACATAGCAGAATGTTAAGAGCAAAAGTTTTTTTGAAATAAAATATTTTGCTTGCCTCAAATCTTCTTCAAATCTTGTTCAATTCTTGTCTAATTCTCAGTGCTGTCACTTAAAGATGGTAACTTTTTAAAGGGTTTTAAAGGGACATACCAGGAGTTAAAAAAAACAGTGTTTAAATCCAGCAAGACACAGGGTTTTAAAGGGACATACCAGGAGTTAAAAAAAACCAGTGTTTAAATCCAGCAAGACACAGGGTTTTAAAGGGACATACCAGGAGTTAAAAAAAAACAGTGTTTAAATCCAGCAAGACACAGGGTTTTAAAGGGACATACCTGAAAGTAAATGAGAAATAGGGTTAGATTCAGTAGATGATAAGCTTAAATAAGTAGCGATTTGTGCAGTTGAAATTCTTGTCTAATTCTCAGTGCTGTCACTTAAAGATGGTCACTTAGACAGATGGAAGCTTAGAGAGATGGAATAATCTGCAAACGCTCAGACCCCAGCTAACGCTCTCCCCTAACTGTTCCTACATTTATAAGCCTACAGCAGACAGCTGAGTTTAATTGATTGGAGACAGGGAGATAAATTACACCCAGGTGAGAAGACTAAGAATTGCTACAAGATCAGAGGAGTAGATTCAAGAAAGAAAATTGGGTGGGAATTAATAAATTAAGCAAAGTTTGATAAGTATATGCACATGCTGGGGACAGGAAAGAGCAGATTAATGGAGTAGACAGTTGGTTCAGGAGTTAAGAAACAGTGTTTAAATCCAGAAAGACACAGGGTTTTAAAGGGACATACCAGGAGTTAAAAAAAACAGTGTTTAAATCCAGCAAGACACAGGGTTTTAAAGGGACATACCAGGAGTTAAAAAAACCAGTGTTTAAATCCAGCAAGACACAGGGTTTTAAAGGGACATACCAGGAGTTTAAAAAAAACCCAGTGTTTAAATCCAGCAAGACACAGGGTTTTAAAGGGACATACCAGGAGTTAAAAAAAAAACAGTGTTTAAATCCAGCAAGACACAGGGTTTTAAAGGGACATAAAGAATACAATCCGTTATCGGCACCTGTAACAATCCCAAGTCCACTGCACTATTAACAACTTATGTGTGTAACCGGACTCGTAGCGTCCGTAACTTCACCACTCACCTCGCACCATGGACCGGACTTAGCAGCAAAGATCCTCCATAGGGCGACCTGTCTGTATGATAACCACAGAGTATCTTATCCTTGTGGGTAAAAACCTCCACAGTGCCGTCTTAGGAACGGGGATTACAAGCGTCCTGCTTCACTCTGTTACCATCGAGCCTCAATCTCGCTCGGCGTCTGACGTCACCCGATCCTGCCTCTCGTGCTCTCGTCCACCTGTTACTGTGAGAGGTGAGTGGGCTTGTGTTTGCAGGGGTCTCCTTCGTGTTTTCCGTGCAATATCCTTTGTTTCAAACAGTATAGCAATCACAAAAAGTAGGATGCACTGGATACAGATGGAGTTTCAGATAGCTTTATTCGAAGAAATATTAAAAGTTCATCATTGCAGTAATGACAATGCAAATCCCTAGATACATGAGTGGTATGTGTGTTCCACCCCAAGGACTGCTCGCTGACGCGTTTCGGCTCCAAGGGCCGTAATCGTAGCTGCAGTCACTTGTTCCAAATGAGATTAAATACCCATTGAAACCAGTTAATAGGTTAAAAACAAAGAACCTCCTTTTACCCGGGGCGGAACAATACCACACCTCTTATATTCAAAATTAACCCTTCAATAGTATGTGAACTATTAACATTATTAAAGCTCAAACAATTGAAATGGTTCCATAAGCTCGTTCTACTGAAGTTTCAACTATTACAACATATGTAAATTATATATATTATATCAAGACATGATATTAACAATGTGTCAATAGAAAAAACAAGGCAATAGACGCAGTAACAGATATGTGATTATTTACAATGACAGAGTATTTGTACTAATTAATGTGAAAACATATATAGGTACATTTTTCTCTTGGAAATTACATATCTAACTTTGTTTGCATAAACAGTGGAGGAAATAGACATTATTCGTATTGCACATAGAGTAATATACTTTTTCATTGCTTCAGGTTATAGCATTATGTTCTGAAATGAACTTTTATTGACTCTATTTGTACAATACTATATTCAATTCATAAATTTTGGACTAATCATGAGAATAAGCCACTCTAACTGCAGACACACTATATCCTTTAAACCAGAACCAAGTGCTAAGTGAACTCACCTATATTTAAATATATCTTGTAGCGCATCTAAAAATGGTTTTATCCTGTGAATTGAGTTTAAAAAATCTATTATTTAACCAACTCTTTTCTATCATCATAACTTAATTATGTAATATAATGTTACATTCTACTGTGTTATGTTAGATTATTGGTATAGGTAAATAGTCTCAGATACACTAACCCTTATATTCACTTTCTTATTCCCAAAAGTTTATTAGGTCAAATTCTGAATTCAATCCAAGGGGGACCCTGGTCTTCAATTTATGAATCCAGAAGGCTTCCCTTTTAGATAGAAGTTTGTCTCTATCTCCCCCTCTGGATTTGCATTTGACCAATTCTATAATGGTCCATCTAAAAGTGTGTACACTGCTATTATGTTCCAATTTAAAGTGCTGTACTAACGGTGTGGTTAGATTGCCTGCCTTTATGTTAGTTAGGTGTTCCCTTATCCTCTCTCTGGTCTCCCTTGTAGTGAGCCCTGTATATTGAATATTACATGTTGTGCAGGTGACCAAGTATAATACATAACAGGACCTACAATTTAAACATGAGAGGTGATTAAATCTTTCTCCTGTAACGGTACTGGAAAATCCATCTCCCTGTTGTAAATGTGCACAGGCTGTACAAGGTGTATAACTGCACTTATAAGTGCCTTTAAATCTGAGCCATGATGAAGTGGTGGCGATTGGTTGTTCTAAACTCAATTGTGTTGGAGCAACTATATTTCCTATGCTTTTTCCTTTTTTGAATGCATACCTACAACCTTTGGGGATTATATTAGCCAAATTGTCGTCTGCTTTTAACATAGGAAAGTGTTTCCTCAAAATTCCACTATATACTGTGTTATGAATGATACACCTTCAAATTTGACATTGTTCTTTTTCTTCTCTTTTAAAAGCTCTTTCCTATCCATTGCTTCAACATTATCTTTGATGGCCACAATCTCCTTTCTTTTGTAACCTCTTTGCAAAAATCTCTCCTCCATGTCAAGAGCTTGTTTTTCAAATTCCTCATCCAGAGTACAGTTTCTTTTAATCCTAATGAACTGCCCCTTTAGGACTGACCTAAATACTCTTCTTGGATGACTGATCTTGCATCTTGGCATGGAGGAGAGTATTACCTGCTATGGGTTTTCTATATATTTTTGCAACCACTTCATTTTTGTCAGTACCTGACAGATTTACATCCAAAAAATTGATATTGTCTTTATTGAATTCACTTGTGAATCTAATGCCGACATCATTTTGATTCAACATCTCCACAAAGTCAGTAGCTTCTGTTTCACTACCATTCCAGATGACCAGAAGGTCATCTATGTACCTTCTGTAGTGAACTATCTTCTCCTTCCAGTATCCATCACATGCATAGATGTGGGACAGCTCCCACCAACCCATAAACAGGTTGGCATAGGAGGGGGCAATGGCTCAGATTTAAAGGCACTTATAAGTGCAGTTATACACCTTGTACAGCCTGTGCACATTTACAACAGGGAGATGGATTTTCCAGTACCGTTACAGGAGAAAGATTTAATCACCTCTCATGTTTAAATTGTAGGTCCTGTTATGTAATATACTTGGTCACCTGCACAACATGTAATATTCAATATACAGGGCTCACTACAAGGGAGACCAGAGAGAGGATAAGGGAACACCTAACTAACATAAAGGCAGGCAAACTAACCACACCGTTAGTACAGCACTTTAAATTGGAACATAATAGCAGTGTACACACTTTTAGATGGACCATTATAGAATTGGTCAAATGCAAATCCAGAGGGGGAGATAGAGACAAACTTCTATCTAAAAGGGAAGCCTTCTGGATTCATAAATTGAAGACCAGGGTCCCCCTTGGATTGAATTCAGAATTTGACCTAATAAACTTTTGGGAATAAGAAAGTGAATATGAGGGTTAGTGTATCTGAGACTATTTACCTATACCAATAATCTAACATAACACAGTAGAATGTAACATTATATTACATAATTAAGTTATGATGATAGAAAAGAGTTGGTTAAATAATAGATTTTTTAAACTCAATTCACAGGATAAAACCATTTTTAGATGCGCTACAAGATACATTTAAATATAGGTGAGTTCACTTAGCACTTGGTTCTGGTTTAAAGGATATAGTGTGTCTGCAGTTAGAGTGGCTTATTCTCATGATTAGTCCAAAATTTATGAATTGAATATAGTATTGTACAAATAGAGTCAATAAAAGTTCATTTCAGAACATAATGCTATAACCTGAAGCAATGAAAAAGTATATTACTCTATGTGCAATACGAATAATTTCTATTTCCTCCACTGTTTATGCAAACAAAGTTAGATATGTAATTTCCAAGAGAAAAATGTACCTATATATGTTTTCACATTAATTAGTACAAATACTCTGTCATTGTAAATAATCACATATCTGTTACTGTGTCTATTGCCTTGTTTTTTCTATTGACACATTGTTAATATCATGTCTTGATATAATATATATAATTTACATATGTTGTAATAGTTGAAACTTCAGTAGAACGAGCTTATAGAACCATTTCAATTGTTTGAGCTTTAATAATGTTAATAGTTCACATACTATTGAAGGGTTCATTTTGAATATAAGAGGTGTGGTATTGTTCCGCCCCGGGTAAAAGGAGGTTCTTTGTTTTTAACCTATTAACTGGTTTCAATGGGTATTTAATCTCATTTGGAACAAGTGACTGCAGCTACGATTACGGCCCTTGGAGCCGAAACGCGTCAGCGAGCAGTCCTTGGGGTGGAACACACATACCACTCATGTATCTAGGGATTTGCATTGTCATTACTGCAATGATGAACTTTTAATATTTCTTCGAATAAAGCTATCTGAAACTCCATCTGTATCCAGTGCATCCTACTTTTTGTGATTGCTATTTTAAAGGGACATACCTGAAAGTAAATGAGAAATAGGGTTAGATTCAGTAGATGATAAGCTTAAATAAGTAGCGATTTGTGCAGTTGAAATTCTTGTCTAATTCTCAGTGCTGTCACTTAAAGATGGTCACTTAGACAGATGGAAGCTTAGAGAGATGGAATAATCTGCAAACGCTCAGACCCCAGCTAACGCTCTCCCCTAACTGTTCCTACATTTATAAGCCTACAGCAGACAGCTGAGTTTAATTGATTGGAGACAGGGAGATAAATTACACCCAGGTGAGAAGACTAAGAATTGCTACAAGATCAGAGGAGTAGATTCAAGAAAGAAAATTGGGTGGGAATTAATTAATTAAGCAAAGTTTGATAAGTATATGCACATGCTGGGGACAGGAAAGAGCAGATTAATGGAGTAGACAGTTGGTTCAGGAGTTAAGAAACAGTGTTTAAATCCAGAAAGACACAGGGTTTTAAAGGGACATACCAGGAGTTAAAAAAAAACAGTGTTTAAATCCAGCAAGACACAGGGTTTTAAAGGGACATACCAGGAGTTAAAAAAACAGTGTTTAAATCCAGCAAGACACAGGGTTTTAAAGGGACATACCAGGAGTTAAAAAAAACCCAGTGTTTAAATCCAGCAAGACACAGGGTTTTAAAGGGACATACCAGGAGTTAAAAAAAAACCCAGTGTTTAAATCCAGCAAGACACAGGGTTTTAAAGGGACATACCTGAAAGTAAATGAGAAATAGGGTTAGATTCAGTAGATGATAAGCTTAAATAAGTAGCGATTTGTGCAGTTGAAATTCTTGTCTAATTCTCAGTGCTGTCACTTAAAGATGGTCACTTAGACAGATGGAAGCTTAGAGAGATGGAATAATCTGCAAACGCTCAGACCCCAGCTAACGCTCTCCCCTAACCGTTCCTACATTTATAAGCCTACAGCAGACAGCTGAGTTTAATTGATTGGAGTCAGGGAGATAAATTACACCCAGGTGAGAAGACTAAGAATTGCTACAAGATCAGAGGAATAGATTCAAGAAAGAAAATTGGGTGGGAATTAATTAATTAAGCAAAGTTTGATAAGTATATGCACATGCTGGGGACAGGAAAGAGCAGATTAATGGAGTAGACAGTTGGTTCAGGAGTTAAGAAACAGTGTTTAAATCCAGAAAGACACAGGGTTTTAAAGGGACATACCAGGAGTTAAAAAAACAGTGTTTAAATCCAGCAAGACACAGGGTTTTAAAGGGACATACCAGGAGTTAAAAAAACAGTGTTTAAATCCAGCAAGACACAGGGTTTTAAAGGGACATACCAGGAGTTAAAAAAAAAACAGTGTTTGAATCCAGCAAGACACAGGGTTTTAAAGGGACATACCTGAAAGTAAATGAGAAATAGGGTTAGATTCAGTAGATGATAAGCTTAAATAAGTAGCGATTTGTGCAGTTGAAATTCTTGTCTAATTCTCAGTGCTATCACTTAAAGATGGTCACTTAGACAGATGGAAGCTTAGAGAGATGGAATAATCTGCAAACGCTCAGACAACATTATATATATATATATATATATATATATATATATATATATATATATATATATATACAGTGTATATATATATATTTCTTTCATGTAATTAGCAAGAGTCCATGAGCTAGTGACGTATGGGATATACATTCCTACCAGGAGGGGCAAAGTTTCCCAAACCTCAAAATGCCTATAAATACACCCCTCACCACACCCACAAATCAGTTTTACAAACTTTGCCTCCTATGGAGGTGGTGAAGTAAGTTTGTGCTAGATTCTACGCTGATATGCGCTCCGCAGCAGGTTGGAGCCCGGTTTTCCTCTCAGCGTGCAGTGAATGTCAGAGGGATGTGAGGAGAGTATTGCCTATTTGAATTCAATGATCTCCTTCTACGGGGTCTATTTCATAGGTTCTCTGTTATCGGTCGTAGAGATTCATCTCTTACCTCCCTTTTCAGATCGACGATATACTCTTATTTATATACCATTACCTCTGCTGATTTTCGTTTCAGTACTGGTTTGGCTTTCTACAACATGTAGATGAGTGTCCTGGGGTAAGTAAATCTTATTTTCTGTGACACTCTAAGCTATGGTTGGGCACTTTTTTATAAAGTTCTAAATATATGTATTCAAACATTTATTTGCCTTGACTCAGGATGTTCAATATTCCTTATTTCAGACAGTCAGTTTCATATTTGGGATAATGCATATGAATAAATCAATTTTTTTCTTACCTTAAAATTTGACTTTTTCCCTGTGGGCTGTTAGGCTCGCGGGGGCTGAAAATGCTTCATTTTATTGCGTCATTCTTGGCGCGGACTTTTTTGGCGCAAAATTTTTTTTCTGTTTCCGGCGTCATACGTTCTTTTGCGCCAAAAGTGTCGGCGTTCCGGATGTGGTGTCATTTTTGGCGCCAAAAGCATTTAGGCGCCAAATAATGTGGGCGTCATTTTTGGCGCTAAAAAAATATGGGCGTCACTATTGTCTCCACATTATTTAAGTCTCATTATTTATTGCTTCTGGTTGCTAGAAGCTTGTTCACTGGCATCTTTTCCCATTCCTGAAACTGTCATTTAAGGAATTTGATCAATTTTGCTTTATATGTTGTTTTTTCTATTACATATTGCAAGATGTCCCACGTTGAAACTGAGTCAGAAGATACTTCTGGAAAATCGCTGCCTGGTGCTGGAGCTACCAAAGCTAAGTGTATCTGCTGTAAACTTATGGTATCTGTTCCTCCAGCTGTTGTTTGTACTGTTTGTCATGACAAACTTGTTAATGCAGATAATATTTCCTTTAGTACTGTTACATTACCTGTTGCTGTTCCGTCAACATCTAATACTCAGAGTGTTCCTGATAACATAAGAGATTTTGTTTCTAAATCCATTAAGAAGGCTATGTCTGTTATTCCTCCTTCTAGTAAACTTAAAAAGTCTTTTAAAACTTCTCATTTTTCAGATGAATTTTTAAATGAACATCATCATTCTGATTCTGATAATGGTTCTTCTGGTTCAGAGGATTCTGTCTCAGAGGTTGATGCTGATAAATCTTCATATTTATTTAAAATGGAATTTATTCGTTCTTTACTTAAAGAAGTCCTAATTGCATTAGAAATTGAGGATTCTGGTCCTCTTGATACTAAATCTAAACATTTAGATAAGGTTTTTAAATCTCCTGTAGTTATTCCAGAAGTTTTTCCTGTCCCTGGTGCTATTTCTGAAGTAATTTCCAGGGAATGGAATAATTTGGGTAATTCATTTACTCCTTCTAAACGTTTTAAGCAATTATATCCTGTGCCATCTGACAGATTAGAGTTTTGGGACAAAATCCCTAAGGTTGATGGGGCTGTCTCTACTCTTGCTAAGCGTACTACTATTCCTATGGCAGATGGTACTTCCTTTAAGGATCCTTTAGATAGGAAAATTGAATCCTTTCTAAGAAAAGCTTACTTGTGTTCAGGTAATCTTCTTAGACCTGCTATATCTTTAGCGGATGTTGCTGCAGCTTCAACTTTTTGGTTAGAAGCTTTAGCGCAACAAGTAACAGATCATAATTCTCATAGCATTATTATTCTTCTTCAACATGCTAATAATTTTATTTGTGATGCCATATTTGATATCATTAGAGTTGATGTCAGGTATATGTCTCTAGCTATTTTAGCTAGAAGAGCTTTATGGCTTAAAACTTGGAATGCTGATATGTCTTCTAAGTCTACTCTGCTTTCCCTTTCTTTCCAGGGTAATAAATTGTTTGGTTCTCAGTTGGATTCTATTATCTCAACTGTTACTGGAGGGAAAGGAACTTTTTTACCACAGGATAAAAAATCTAAAGGTAAATTTAGGTCTAATAATCGTTTTCGTTCCTTTCGTCACAACAAGGAACAAAAGCCTGATCCTTCATCCTCAGGAGCGGTATCAGTTTGGAAACCATCTCCAGTCTGGAATAAATCCAAGCCTTTTAGAAAATCAAAGCCAGCTCCTAAATCCACATGAAGGTGCGGCCCTCATTCCAGCTCAGCTGGTAGGGGGCAGATTATGTTTTTTCAAAGAAATTTGGATCAATTCCGTTCACAATCTTTGGATTCAGAACATTGTTTCAGAAGGGTACAGAATTGGCTTCAAGATAAGGCCTCCTGCAAAGAGATTTTTTCTTTCCCGTGTCCCAGTAAACCCAGCGAAGGCTCAAGCATTTCTGAAATGTGTTTCAGATCTAGAGTTGGCTGGAGTAATTATGCCAGTTCCAGTTCTAGAACAGGGACTGGGGTTTTATTCAAATCTCTTCATTGTACCAAAGAAGGAGAATTCCTTCAGACCAGTTCTAGATCTAAAAATATTGAATCGTTATGTAAGGATACCAACATTCAAAATGGTAACTGTAAGGACTATCCTGCCTTTTGTTCAGCAAGGGCATTATATGTCTACAATAGATTTACAGGATGCATATCTGCATATTCCGATATAGTCCAGATCACTATCAGTTTCTGAGATTCTCTTTCCTAGACAAGCATTACCAGTTTGTGGCTCTGCCGTTTGGCCTAGCTACAGCTCCAAGAATTTTTACAAAGGTTCTCGGTGCCCTTCTGTCTGTAATCAGAGAACAGGGTATTGTGGTATTTCCTTATTTGGACGATATCTTGGTACTTGCTCAGTCTTCACATTTAGCAGAATCTCATACGAATCGACTTGTGTTGTTTCTTCAACATCATGGTTGGAGGATCAATTTACCAAAAAGTTCATTGATTCCTCAGACACAGGTAACCTTTTTAGGTTTCCAGATAGATTCAGTGTCCATGACTCTATCTTTGACAGACAAGAGACGTCTAAAATTGATATCAGCTTGTCGAAACCTTCAGTCACAATCATTCCCTTCGGTAGCCTTATGCATGGAAATTCTAGGTCTTATGACTGCTGCATCGGACGCGATCCCCTTTGCTCGTTTTCACATGCGGCCTCTTCAGCTCTGTATGCTGAACCAGTGGTGCAGGGATTACACAAAGATATCTCAATTAATATCTTTAAAACCAATTGTACGACACTCTCTGACGTGGTGGATGGATCACCATCGTTTAGTTCAGGGGGCTTCTTTTGTTCTTCCGACCTGGACTGTAATTTCAACAGATGCAAGTCTTACAGGTTGGGGAGCTGTGTGGGGGTCTCTGACAGCACAAGGGGTTTGGGAATCTCAGGAGGTGAGATTACCGATCAATATTTTGGAACTCCATGCAATTTTCAGAGCTCTTCAGTCTTGGCCTCTTCTAAAGAGAGAATCGTTCATTTGTTTTCAGACAGACAATGTCACAACTGTGGCATACATCAATCATCAAGGAGGGACTCACAGTCCTCTGGCTAAGAAAGAAGTATCTCGAATTCTGGTATGGGCGGAATCCAGCTCCTGTATAGTTTCTGTGGTTCATATCCCAGGTATAGACAATTGGGAAGCGGATTATCTCAGTCGCCAAACGTTACATCCGGGCGAATGGTCTCTTCACCCAGAGGAATTTCTTCAGATTGTTCAAATGTGGGGACTTCCAGAAATAGATTTGATGGCCTCTCATCTAAACAAGAAACTTCCCAGGTATCTGTCCAGATCCAGGGATCCTCAAGCGGTAGCAGTGGATGCATTGTCACTTCCTTGGAAGTATCATCCTGCCTATATCTTTCCGCCTCTAGTTCTTCTTCCAAGAGTAATCTCCAATATTCTGAAGGAATGCTCGTTTGTTCTGCTGGTAGCTCCAGCATGGCCTCACAGGTTTTGGTATGTGGATCTTGTCCGGATGGCCTCTTGCCAACCGTGGACTCTTCCGTTAAGGCCAGACCTTCTGTCGCAAGGTCCTTTTTTCCATCAGGATCTCAAATCCTTAAATTTAAAGGTATGGAGATTGAACGCTTGATTCTTAGTCAAAGAGGTTTCTCTGACTCTGTGATTAATACTATGTTACAGGCTCGTAAATCTGTATCTAGGGAGATATATTATAGAGTCTGGAAGACTTATATTTCCTGGTGTCTTTCTCATAATTTTTCCTGGCATTCTTTTAGAATTCCGAGAATTTTACAGTTTCTTCAGGATGGTTTGGATAAAGGTTTGTCTGCAAGTTCCTTGAAAGGACAAATCTCTGCTCTTTCTGTTCTTTTTCACAGAAAGATTGCTAATCTTCCTGATATTCATTGTTTTGTACAAGCTTTGGTTCGTATAAAACCTGTCATTAAGTCAATTTCTCCTCCTTGGAGTTTGAATTTGGTTCTGAGGGCTCTTCAAGCTCCTCCGTTTGAACCTATGCATTCATTGGACATTAAATTACTTTCTTGGAAAGTTTTGTTCCTTTTGGCCATCTCTTCTGCCAGAAGAGTTTCTGAATTATCTGCTCTTTCTTGTGAGTCTCCTTTTCTGATTTTTCACCAATATAAGGCGGTGTTGCGAACTTCTTTTAAATTTTTACCTAAGGTTGTGAATTCCAACAACATTAGTAGAGAAATTGTGGTTCCTTCATTATGTCCTAATCCTAAGAATTCTAAGGAGAAATCATTGCATTCTTTGGATGTAGTTAGAGCTTTGAAATATTATGTTGAAGCTACTAAGAATTTCCGAAAGACTTCTAGTCTATTTGTTATCTTTTCCGGTTCTAGGAAAGGTCAGAAGGCCTCTGCCATTTCTTTGGCATCTTGGTTGAAATCTTTAATTCATCATGCTTATGTCGAGTCGGGTAAAACTCCGCCTCAAAGGATTACAGCTCATTCTACTAGGTCAGTTTCTACTTCCTGGGCGTTTAGGAATGAAGCTTCGGTTGATCAGATTTGCAAAGCAGCAACTTGGTCTTCTTTGCATACTTTTACTAAATTCTACCATTTTGATGTGTTTTCTTCTTCTGAAGCTGTCTTTGGTAGAAAAGTACTTCAGGCAGCTGTTTGAGTTTGAATCTTCTGCTTATATTTTCAGTTTTTTTCTTTATAAGATTTAAACTTTATTTTTGGGTGTGGATTTTTTTCAGCGGAATTGGCTGTCTTTATTTTATCCCTCCCTCTTTAGTGACTCTTGCGTGGAAGATCCACATCTTGGGTAGTCATTATCCCATACGTCACTAGCTCATGGACTCTTGCTAATTACATGAAAGAAAACATAATTTATGTAAGAACTTACCTGATAAATTCATTTCTTTTATATTAGCAAGAGTCCATGAGGCCCACCCTTTTTTTGTGGTGGTTATGATTTTTTTGTATAAAGCACAATTATTCCAATTCCTTATTTTTTATGCTTTCGCACTTTTTTCTTATCACCCCACTTCTTGGCTATTCGTTAAACTGATTTGTGGGTGTGGTGAGGGGTGTATTTATAGGCATTTTAAGGTTTGTGAAACTTTGCCCCTCCTGGTAGGAATGTATATCCCATACTTCACTAGCTCATGGACTCTTGCTAATATGAAAGAAATGAATTTATCAGGTAAGTTCTTACATAAATTATGTTATATATATATATATATATATATATATATATACATACATATATATACAGTATATATATATATATATATATATATATATATATATATATATATATATATATATATATATATATATATATATATATAAATACATATGTGCACATATAAAGACATATATATCAATGTTAAAGCCCTTTGCCTGCCTTTTTTCCCTAAAACCTGAGACCTCATATCTTTGAGCCCTTAAATCTTTTGTCTGCAATATTTTTTTTTAAATCATTTTTATTAAATGGTGTTATTATGAGTGTACTTTGTAATGTACTTTTGATGCAACGTTTTGTTTTCCGCAAAACAGTTAACCAGGCTCTGAGGATGCAGTAATCATTCTCACGTAAATTGTGATTGCGCTTAAGCAAACACATTTACTTTTAACTAATACTACCAGTGGTAAGCCTGACGAACGCAAACAACCTCGATAAACCCCTTATCATTGTGCGCAAATGTTTGTGCTCCACGCGTAATCTGGCCCTTAGTGTATAGTTTGTAGGTGTTAATTTGTGTTTGTATATTGTTTCACTATAAATTGGTAAAGCATTTTTGATTTATCATGTTCTGAAGTCTGCAAAATATCTGGATGCTAAAACAAGGTTTTGTTAGAAATTAATGGCTTGAATAAAGCAAGTTATCTTTTTAATGTAAGTTACAACTAATGTGACTGTATATTTGAAGGTCTTATATATCTATAGTTTGTAATATATTATGATTTTCTGTTGATCCAGTTAAAAATACAATAAAAATATATGAAGAATTATTTCTCTTAAACATTCTTTAACTTTTGTGAATGTACATAGATGTCCAATTTGGTGAAGAAACATTTTAATCCCTATGAAACTGCTACCTTTTAAAATGTATTTTAAAAAATCAACCATGCTAAGACATAATGCACAAAACCATGTTCTTTTGTCTGATAAGCAGTGAAATAAAAAAAAAATTTTGTCTAGATTACGAGTTTTGCGCTAGAGGCTGTGCGGTGCTAATGAGCAGTTTATGCTCACCGCTCACTTACAGACAGCGCTGGTATTACGGGTTTTTACAAACCCGGAGTTAACCACAAAAAAGTGAGCGAAGACTAAAATTTTGCTCCACATCTCACCTCAATACCAGCGCTGCTTACGTTAGCGGTGAGCTGTTAAAACGTGCTTGTGCATGATTTCCCCATAGAAATCAATGGGGAGAGCCGGCTGAAAAAAAAACCTAACACCAGCAAAAAAGCAGCGTAAAGCTCCTAATGCAGCCCCATTGATTGCTATGGGGAAATAAATAAACACCCTAACATGAACCCCGAGTCTAAACAACCCTACTCTTACACTTATTAACTCCTAATCTGCCGCCCCCGACATCGCTGACACCTACATTATATTATTAACCCCTAATCTGCCGCTCTGGACACCGCCGCTACCTACATTATACTTATGAACCCCTAATCTGCTGCCCCCAACATCGCCGACACCTACATTATATTTATTAACCCTTAATCTGCCGCCCCAATGTCGCCGCAACCTAACTACACTTATTAACCCCTAATCTGCCGCCCCCAACGTCGCAACCACTATAATTAACATATTAACCCCTAAACCTAAGTCTAACCCTAACCCTAACCCCCCTACTTTAAATATAATTTAAATAAATCTAAATAAAATTACTATCATTAACTAAATAATTCCTATTTAAAACTAAATACTTACCTATAAAATAAACCCTAAGCTAGCTACAATATAACTAATAGTTACATTGTAGCTATTTTAGGGTTTATTTTTATTTTACAGGCAAGTTTGTATTTATTTTAACTAGGTAGAATAGTTATTAAATAGTTATTAACTATTTAATAACTACCTAGTTAAAATAAAGAAAAATTTACCTGTAAAATAAAACCTAACCTGAGTTACAATTACACCTAACACTACACTACAATTAAATTAATTACCTAAATTAAATACAATTAATTACAATTAAATAAAATTATCTAAAGTACAAAGAAAAACAAACACTAAATTACAGAAAATAATAAAGAAATTACAAGATTTTTAAACTAATTACACCTAATCTAATCTGCCTAACAAAATAAACCCCCCCCCAAAAAAAATTAAAAAAACCCCTACCCTACACTAAATTACAAATAGCCCTTAAAAGGGCCTTTTGCGGTGCATTGCCCCCAAAGTAATCAGCTCTTTTACCTGAAAAAAAAATTACAATTCCCCCCCAACATTAAAACCCACCACCCACACAACCAACCCTACTCTAAAACCCACCCAATACCCCCTTAAAAAAAACCTAACACTAACCCCTTGAAGATCACCTTACCGGGAGACGTCTTCACCCAACCGGGCAGAAGTGGTCCTCCACATGGGCAGAAGTCTTCATCCAACCGGGCAGAAGTGGACCTCCAGATGGGCAGAAGTCTTCATCCAACCGGGCAGAAGTGGTCCTCCAGACGGGCAGAAGTCTTCATGCAGATGGCATCTTCTATCTTCATCCATCCGGCGCGGAGCGGGTCCATCTTCAAGACATCCAACGCGGAACATCCTCTTCTTTCCACGGCCAACGACTGAATGAAGGTTCCTTTAAATGACGTGATCCAAGATGGCGTCCCTTCAATTCCGATTGGCTGATAGAATTCTATCAGCCAATCGGGATTAAGGTAGAAAAAATCCTATTGGCTGATGCAATCAGCCAATAGGATTGAACTGGTATTCTATTGGCTGATTGGATCCAATAATAACTATTGTACCTAGTTAAAATAAATACAAACTTGCCTGTAAAATAAAAATAAACCCTAAGATAGCTTCAATGTAACTATTACTTATATTGTAGCTATCTTAGGGTTTATTTTATAGGTAAGTATTTAGTTTTAAATAGGAATTATTTAGTAAATTGTAGTAATTTTATTTAGATTTATTTAAATTATATTTAAGTTAGGGGGCTTAGGGTTAGGCTTAGGTTTAGGGGTTAATACATTTAATATAGTGGCAGTGATGTTAGGGACAGCAGATTAGGGGTTAATAATATTTAACTAGTGTTTGCGATGCGGGAGTGTGGCGGTGTAGGGGTTAATATATTTATTATAGTGGCGGCGATTTATGGTTCGGCAGATTAGGTGTTAAAATGTTTATTTTAGTGTTTGCGATGTGGGGGGACCTCGGTTTAGGGGTTAATAGGTAGTTTATGGGTGTTAGTGTACTTTTTAGCACTTTAGTTAAGAGTTTTATGCTAAGGTGTTGTAGTGTAAAACTCTTAACTACTGACTTTTAAATGCGGTACCAGGCTTGACAGAAGAGGGTTTTGCCGCTCACTTTTGGTCAGACTTGTAATACCGGCACTATGCAAGTCCCATTGAAAATATAGGATACGCAATTGACGTAAGTGGATTTGCGGTATTTCCGAGTCTGGTCAAAAAAGTGAGCAGTACATCTGTACCTGCAAGACTCGTAATACCAGCGGGCGCTAAAAAGCAGCGTTTGGACTGGCCAACGCTGCTTTTTAACCCTAACGCACAACTCGTAATCCAGGCCATTGTTAGTTGCACAAGTGGGCATCTGGCAGACAACAAATATGTATTTTCATAGTCTCTGTGCCATTATTTCACTGTACCTGTAAAGTTACATGTATGAATAAAAATGAATCTTGGTCATTAAAGCCTGGACCAACAAAATTTGGGTTTGAAAGGTGGAGACAACCTTAGAAAAGATTCTAATTTTCCATTTTTTCGTCTCCTGATAGATATTGAGATGTTTAAAATTGTTGGTTAGTAATGTAAAGGTACAAACACATTTTGGCTACGTTTAGACACCAATCAGCAAGCACTACCCAGGTTCTGAACCAAAGATGAGCCAGCTCGTAAGCTTACATTCCTGCTTTTCCAAATAAAGATACCAAGAGAATGAAGAAGAATTGATAATAGGAGTAAATTAGAAAGTTGCTTCAAATTGCATGCTCTATCTGAATTATTAAAGAAAAAAAATTGGATTCAGCATCCCTTTAAATGCTTGATTTGCATAATAAAAATCACTTTGCAATATATCTTTGTTATTGACATAAAAAATTTAACAGAATGAAAAGGTCATTGTCACAATTTTGAGTAAAAAAGTGAAAAAAAGCTTTTTAAAAGGTTACAACTTTAAAAAGTTAAATTGCACTGATTTTAGTATACATACACTGAAAAGTTGAAATTATTCAACTATGTGGATATAAAAATGTGTGCATTGTTGTTTTTTTCATACATATTTTGTACATTGTGAGTGTAGCTAGTCATCCATCTTGTCTTCGTGGGTCTCAGAAATTACTTCCTTACAAATCTGAGGTAGAGACTAAGGGGTAGATTTAGCAAGCAGTGGATGCTGCTTTCTTCGTCCATCATTTCTGGTCCGCCAGAAACAGAAGTTAAGAAGAAGCGCTGCTCCTTAACTTCTCAGCCACCTTTTAGGTGGCGAACTGAAATCATCCCGAACCAATACAATCGGGATGATTGGCACCCCTGCTAGCAGCCGATTGGCCGTGAGTATGCAGGGAGCGGCAACAAGCATTTCACAAGAAATGCTTGTGCAATGTTAAATGCCAACAGCATATGCTGTCGGCATTTAGCGAGGTCAAGTGGGCATGATTCCCTACAGAGAATCATGTCCGCCTGACCTGTGATAAATCTACCCCTAAAACTTGACAGCTCCTAATGAGATTCATCCTTCCTTGGTTAGCCCCCAGTGCAATCTTTTACATATTGCGACTGCTCAGAGGCAGAATGGGAAAATATAACAAAAAAAAGCAAGGCAGAAATAATTTGTGAACATGCAAATATTGGATCTGCTGAGAAACAAAAAGGTTAAAGCCCCTAGCTGTCAATTTTAGTTGCAGATAATGCTCATGGGTAATATATTTTGAAAGAGTAGCTGATGAAATATAGACACCTAGATTTGGAGTATGGCATTAGCCGTGAAAACCAGCGTTAGAGGCTCCTAACGCTGGTTTTAGGCTACCGCCGGTATTTGGAGTCACTCAAAATAGGGTCTAACGCTCACTTTTCAGCCGCGACCTTTCCATACCGCAGATCCCCTTACGTAAATTGCGTATCCTATCTTTTCAATGGGATCTTTCTAACTCCGGTATTTAGAGTCGTTTCTGAAGTGAGCGTTAGACATCTAACGACAAAACTCCAGCCGCAGGAAAAAAGTCAGTAGTTAAGAGCTTTCTGGGCTAACGCCGGTTCATAAAGCTCTTAACTACTGTACTCTAAAGTACACTAACACCCATAAACTACCTATGTACCCCTAAACCGAGGTCCCCCCACATCGCCGACACTCAAATACATTTTTTTAACCCCTAATCTGCCGACCGCCACCTACGTTATCCTTATGTACCCCTAATCTGCTGCCCCTAACACCGCCGACCCCTGTATTATATTTATTAACCCCTAACCTGCCCCCCACAACGTCGCCTCCACCTACCTACACTTATTAACCCCTAATCTGCCGACCGCAAAGCGCCGCCACCTACGTTATCCTTATGTACCCCTAATCTGCTTCCCCTAACACCGCCGACCCCTATATTATATTTATTAACCCCTAATCTGCCCCCCTCAACGTCGCCTCCACCTGCCTACACTTATTAACCCCTAATCTGCCGACCGGACCTGAGCGCTACTATAATAAACTTATTAACCCCTAATCCGCCTCACTAACCCTATAATAAATAGTATTAACCCCTAATCTGCCCTCCCTAACATCGCCGACACCTAACTTCAATTATTAACCCCTAATCTGCCGACCGGAGCTCACCGCTATTCTAATAAATGTATTAACCCCTAAAGCTAAGTCTAACCCTAACACTAACACCCCCCTAAGTTAAATATAATTTAAAACTAACGAAATAAATTAACTCTTATTAAATAAATTATTCCTATTTAAAGCTAAATACTTACCTGTAAAATAAATCCTAATATAGCTACAATATAAATTATAATTATATTATAGCTATTTTAGGATTAATATTTATTTTACAGGTAACTTTGTATTTATTTTAACCAGGTACATTAGCTATTAAATAGTTAAGAACTATTTAATAGCTAAAATAGTTAAAATAATTACAAATTTACCTGTAAAAGAAATCCTAACCTAAGTTACAATTAAACCTAACACTAGACTATCCATAAATTAATTAAATAAACTACCTACAATTACCTACAATTAACCTAACACTACACTATCAATAAATTAATTAAATACAATTGCTACAAATAAATACAATTAAATAAACTAGCTAAAGTACAAAAAATAAAAAAGAACTAAGTTACAAAAAATAAAAAAATATTTACAAACATAAGAAAAATATTACAACAATTTTAAACTAATTACACCTACTCTAAGCCCCCTAATAAAATAACAAAGCCCCCCAAAATAAAAAAATGCCCTACCCTATTCTAAATTACTAAAGTTCAAAGCTCTTTTACCTTACCAGCCCTGAACAGGGCCCTTTGCGGGGCATGCCCCAAGAAATACAGCTCTTTTGCCTGTAAAAAAAAACATACAATACCCAAGCCCCCCAACATTACAACCCACCACCCACATACCCCTAATCTAACCCAAACCCCCCTTAAATAAACCTAACACTAAGCCCCTGAAGATCATCCTACCTTGTCTTCACCTCACCGGGTATCACACCGATCCGTCCAGAAGAGCTCCTCCGATGTCCTGATCCAAGCCCAAGCGGGGGGCTGAAGAGGTCCATGATCTGGCTGAAGTCTTCATCCAAGCGGGGCAGAAGAGGTCTTCCATCCGATTGAAGTCTTCATCCAAGCGGCATCCATCCGGAGCGAAGCGGCAGCATCCTGAAGACCTCCACCGCGGAACATCCATCCTGGCCGACGACTGAACGACGAATGACGGTTCCTTTAAATGACGTCATCCAAGATGGCGTCCCTCGAATTCCGATTGGCTGATAGGATTCTATCAGCCAATCGGAATTAAGGTAGGAATATTCTGATTGGCTGATGGAATCAGCCAATCAGAATCAAGTTCAATCCGATTGGCTGATCCGATCAGCCAATCAGATTGAGCTCGCATTCTATTGGCTGATGGGGGAATCGTGCACGAGCACGTTTTTGAGGCTGGCCGCTTGCGTAAGCAACTCTGGTATTGAGAGTTCAAGCTGCGTTAAAAATGCTCTACGCTCCTTTTTTGGAGCCTAACGCAGCCTTTATGTGGACTCTCAATACCAGAGTTATTTTTATGGTGCTTACAGAAAAAAGCCGGCGTTAGTTTTTTGGGTCGTTACCGACAAAACTCCAAATCTAGCAGAGAATTAATGCAAGTAAGGAGCAAAAAAAAAGATTTAAATATTTGCATAGGTCTGTGCAAGATATAGAGAATATAAATGATTTTTTTTTCTGCCTCTGACAAAATTAAAATCTTTGATAAATATACTTTTTTTTTTTTTTTTTTTTTTAGGTCGAAAAGAACTTTTGACAAAGGAAGTATGGTTCCTTCTGCATCCATGGACCAATCATTTCTTCTTCTGTTCTTTCTGAAAATGACATTTCAGGTGTGTGTTTTTTCCCCAGAAATACTTTCAAATAAATAATATAACAATGCTTTGGAAACACAACATTTGCTTCCAGTTTATTGACATAGGTTTATATGATTTATTTTAATGATTTCATCAAAAGTCACCAAAAGTGGTGAGATTAGCTGTCATAAGGAACCCATATTGCCAAATAAACATTGTAGAATCTTATGACTTGTTTCCCACTTTTGTTAGTGACTTGTTTTCCCACTCCTGTTAGTGTAATGTAGTTATAAAAATAATATAATAAACTACTCTCTATATTTGTAACAAACAGCAAACTGCTTTCCTGTCCAAGCACGTGTCTTCGCAGTGCCAGAGGGAGTGCTGTTGTTGCGAATGTAACAAACTGGAATCAATGGCTGAGAGACTCAGCTCATCACAAGCCCTTACTAATGCACTGAATGTTAACATGATGTTTCACCAGAGGTCAGGGGTAAGAGAGCATTGAGACTAAACTTAGTACCTGAACTCTCTTTAGTACTTTAGTCAGCTCCTGGTCATTTTTAAATTAATTTCCAGGGTAACAACTTCAAACATGCAGAATACTATTTGGGATTTTTAAAAAAAACAAAAACAAATATACCATTTAAATGTTTGTAAACAAAGATAAACTACAAATTTTATTGATTGGAGAAATTTGCACGAAAAGTTGAGACTCATATTTTGCCTATTTTGCAGGTAGCACAGAATTTGGAATGTGCCCAAAATAAATCTACATCAGTTTTTGTTGAGTGGTACCCATTTCCTGAAGGACAAACCCCTGAATATTATGCTGTGAAACATCAGCTCAGCAATGACTTAAATGAAAAAGTAAGTAAATGTGTCTAAAAAAATATATTAGTGAATTACATACACTCAAAAGCAAAATGTCTGGACTGTCTTTGTAAAATGGTTTTGTTAAAAAAAAAATCAATGCTTTCATTTATATTGAACTCAAAGGGCCATAAATTTAAAAAATAAATAAACTTGGTTCAGATAGAGCGGGCAATTTTAATATACTTTCCAAGTGCTTCTATTATCTAATTTAGGGGTTGATTATAATCCTTTAGAAATGCTTTTCATATTAACAAAAATCCCCATAGGCATTGAAGAGACATTGCACACTAGAGGTTTTTTTTTTGCACAATTTCTTTATAGATGAAAATCTTGGCGAATCGCCTCCAACCCTTAGGGGCATATTTATCAAGCTCTGTATGGAACTTAATGCCCCGTGTTTCTGTTGAGCCTTCAGGCTCGCCGGAAACTGCTACATAACTTGTCCGCCTGCTCTGAGGCCGCAGACAGAAATAAACCCAATAGAATACGATCGGGTTGATTGACACCCCCTGCTAGTGGCCGATTGGCCACGAATCTGCAGGAGGCAGCATTGCACCAGCAGTTCACAAGAACTGCTGGTGCAATGATAAATGCAGACAGCGTATGCTGTCTGCATTTATCGATGTACAGCGGACATGATCCGCTATATCGGATCATGTCTGCTCGCACCATAGTAAATAGGCCCCTTCATGAGTATACTACTACATCCTTCACAAATGGGATTCGTCTCTGGACGATCCTCTGTGGTTAATCTGCGTAGAGTTTTGCACATCATTAATCATTTCTGGACCACCTCTATGGAGGATGGGAGAGATTTGAAACAAGATGCCTTACTGTTATCCTTAGATGCAGAGAAGGCCTTCGACCGGGTTGAGTGGGGTTACTTTCTGAACTCTATGAAACAATTCAATATGCATGGCCCATTTCTGTATGCTATTAACAACATCTACACTTCCTCAATAGCTATAATATTGGTCAATGGGCTGTTCCCAGATGATGTCTACCTGCAGAGAGGAACCAGACAGGGCTGTCCCCCTTTGCCCCTTCTTTTTAATTTGGCCCTGGAACCTCTATCATATAAACTTGGACACTCTTACCCTGACCTTAATGTTCATGGCTCTCATCTACATCTTGTATTATATGCAGATGATATGATGCTGTTTGTGAACAATCCTACCCAAAATATCCCGATAATTTTAAAAATTATTGCTGATTTCAGCGGTTTTTCAGGTTCTAAAATGAACGTGTCTAAATCTAAACTTCTATGGCTCCATAAAACACCCCAAGGCAGTGGCGGCTTGTGGGTTATTCAAATGGTGGTTCACAATACATAAATTAGTAAATAGTAATAGGTAAATAGTTTTTCTGTTATAAAATATATAACTTATAGCTATAGGAGTTAGTGGGGATAAATTAAAAAGTTAAAATATGCAGGTTTACTAGTGTCTATCTGCAGCAGTTAACTGATTTTTTTTTTTTATTTAATTGTTTGAACAACTCTGCAATCTGCTAATAATTCAAAAAATAAAATACTTTTAGCTAGTAATAATCTATAATTACAGTAGGCCAGGCAGCAGCCATGACAGCCGTCAATGGTTAACTAGTAATTAAAAGTTGAAACTAGTCTACAGTCTGCTGCTCAGCCTCTCAGTCTCTCTATCTAAAATTAATTAATATTCTGACGACTTTAGTAAGTAATTGATTCTCAAAAACAATATTCTTTCTCACAGTCCAGTCCCTACTCTACTCTTTCTCTAAGTTGATTTCAACCTCTTTCTACCACCACACCACCCACTAGTGCCCAGCCACACCTCAACTTATTCTGTTTTAAGTTTTCTGAGACTCTGAGTCTGACTATGTCCCACGCCACCAACTTCCAACTTGGTCACACTGTGCCTTACTAACTCTGCAAAATGAGCTCCTCTCAGCTCAACAACTATCTCTGCAATGAGATTTTGTGCCGTTGAGTGGGAGGAGCCTCATTAAGCATCATCACGTGACTGAGGTGATGACGTCACGTATCCGGAGTCGGACCGTTAGCCCCACCTCTCTGCTCACTCGCACTGTCTATCGCACAGGCTGAACTGTGCGATTAAGACAGTATAGGGATGGGTAACAGCTGGGAGTAGGCTGCAGGCAATTCTAATAAGCTATATAATGACAGGCATCAGGCTATAATCGCACGTGCAGTTAAATAAAAAAAAAGTTACAAACATTTTTTTTTTTTAAAAAAAAAACACTTTGGCTTTTGATTTTGTGGGCTAGAAATGATTGGAAAAATTATATTTTATTTCCCTTCATTTGGGCTGGGGGCTCATGTGCGGCTGTGTCCACATATGGAGGATCCTCCACTGCCCCAAGATACCACCTACTACCCCTTTAAGGTGATTAAATCTTCTTTAACTTACTTACGGCTAGATTAAGAGTTTTGCGGTAAACTGAAAAAGCAGCGTTAACAGGTCCTAACGCTGCTTTTTCACTACCGCTGGTATTACGAGTCTTGCAGGTTTAGGGGCACTGCACACTTTTTTGGCTTTACCGCAAACCAACTTACGTAAACTTGGTAAAGTCTTTTTTCTATGGGACTTCCATAGCGCTGATATTACGAGTCTGTCCTGGGAGGCCAAAAAGTGAGCGGTACACCCTATCCCGTCAAGATTCCTAACGCATTTTAAAGTCAGTAGTTATGAGTTTTACACTACAATGCTGTAGCATAAAACTCATAACTAAAGTGCTAAAAAGTACACTAACACCCATAAACTACCTATTAACCCCTAAACCGAGGCCCTCCAGCATTGCAAATACTAAAATAATTTTTTTAACCCCTAATCTGCTGCTCCAGACATTGCCGCCACTATAATAAACATATGAACCCCTAATCTGCTGCCCCCAACATCGCCGCCACGTACCTACATTTATTAACCCCTAATCTGCCGTCCCCAATGTCGCCGCCACTATATTAGCTTTATTAACCCCTAAACCTAAGTCTAACCCTAACACCCCCTAACTTCAAAATAATTTAAATAAATCTAAATAAAATTACTATCATGAACTACATTATTCCTATTTAATACTAAATACTTACCTATAAAATAAACCCTAAGCTAGCTACAATATAACTAATAGTTACATTGTAGCTAGCTTAGGGTTTATTTTTATTTTACAGGCAAGTTTGTATTTATTTTAACTAGGTAGAATAGTTACTAAATAGTTATTAACTATTTAATAACTACCTAGCTAAAATAAATACAAACTTACCTGTAAAATAAAACCTAACTTAAGTTACACTAACACCTAACACTACACTACAATTAAATAATTTACGGTGCAGTATCCTGGAAGCTTGCACACCTCCCTGTTCCCAGGTGCTGGAAATCTTTGTTACTTTGCCGGTAGATTAGTTTAGGCTAGGGGTTTTTATTATTTGGGGGGGGGGCTTTTTTTTATTTTGATAGGGCTCTTAGATTAGGTGTAATTAGTTTAAAGATCTTGCAATTTGTTTTTTATTTTCTGTAATTTAGTGGGGTTTTTTGTGATTTAGCTAATTTAATTTAAATTATTTAATTGTATTTAATGTAGTGAATTTATTTAATTATAGTATAAGGTTAGGTGTTATTGGAACTTAGGTTAGGTTTTATTTTACAGGTCAATTTGTATGTATTTTAGCTAGGTAGTTATTAAATAGTTAATAACTATTTAGTAACTATTCTACCTAGTTAAAATAAATACAGACTTGCCTGTAAAATAAAAATAAACCCTAAGCTAGCTACAATGTAACTATTTGTTATATTGTAGCTAGCTTAGGGTTTATTTTATAGGTAAATATTTAGTTTTAAATAGGAATAATGTAGTTAATGATAGTAATTTTATTTATATTTATTTAAATTATATTTAAGTTAGTGGGTGTTAAGGTTAGAGGTTTAGGGGTAAATAAATTTAATATAGTGGCGGCGACGTTGGGGGCGGCAGATTAGGGGTTAATAAGTGTAGGTAGGTTGCGGTGACATTGGGGGCGGCAGATTAGGGGTTAATAAATATAATGTAGGTGTCGGCGATGTTGGGGGCAGCAGATTAGTGGTTAATAAGTGTAATGTAGGTGGCAGAGGTGTCCGGAGCGGCAGATTAGAGGATAATAAATATATTGCAGATGTCGGTGATGTCGTGGGCGACAGATTAGGGGTTAATAAGTGTAAGATTAGGGGTGTTTAGACTCGGGGTTCATGTTAGGGTGTTAGGTGTAAACATAAAATGTGTTTCCCCATAGGAATCAATGGGGCTGCATTACTGAGTTTTACACTGCTTTTTTGCAGGTGTTAGACTTTTTCTCAGCCGGCTCTCCACATTGATGTCTATGGGGAAATCGTGCGCAAGCACGTACAACCAGCTCACCGCTGACTTAAAGGGACACTAAACCCAAACTTTTTCTTTCATGATTCAGATAGAGAATATAATTTTAAACAACATTCCAATTTACTTCTATTATATATTGTGCTTCATTTTTTAGATATCCTTTGTTGAAGGAATAGCAATGCACATGGGTGAGCCAATCACACAAGGCATCTATGTACAGCAACCAATCAGCAGCTACTGAGCATATCTAGATATACTTTTCAGCAAAGCATATCAAGAAAATAAAACAAATTAGATAATAGAAGTAAATTAGAAAGTTCTTTAAAATTGCATGCTCTTTTTAAACCATGAAAGAAAAAAATTGGGTTTCATGTCCCTTTAAGCAGCGCTAGTATTGGAGTGCGGTATGGAGCACAATTATGCTCAACGCTCACTTCTTGCCTTTTAACGGCGGGTTTCAGAAAATCTGTAATATTAGCGCTGTAGGTAAGTGAGCGGTGACAATAAACTGCTCGTTAGCACCGCACAGCTCCTAACGCAAAACTCATAATCTCGCTGTTAGGTAATTACATGAAAAACATTTTCATTTGTATGATCTTAACCTCACTAAGCAATGTAAACTAAGATGCTCTCAGCTACATAGCTGGAAGGACCTCCCACTTACACTATCATGCCGGATACATCTAGTGAAAATGGTAATACTTCCTTGTATCCTCTATCCAATGTTCATGCTCCCTTTTCTTCTCCTAAAAAAAGGATCTTTATATGATCACCAAAGTGGTGTCTTGTCTGGAGGAATAAAAATTCACGTATTGCAGTACATAAACTTCATCTCTCTTGCTTCAGTGGGGCCCTGGGTCTCCCTGACTTTTGACTATAAAACTGGTCGACCCTTCTTGGATTAGTGTTGGACTGGCAACTGGATACTGCTCACTTTTATCAGAAAGACTTAGAACAAGCTGTTTTACAAGAGGTCAACCTAGCCTTCCTATGCTGATTAACACAAATTGCCCCGTCGTGAAATCTAATATACTATACAAAGATCCTTTACTAGCATGGAAAAGTGTTCATCAATACTTAAATATAATTCATGCATCTCCTAATTATATAGTGCTTCTGGGTAATCTAGATTTCCCTGCTGGCTCAGACTACGTGCCCTTTCAGACGTGGTGGAACGAGGATTTCCGAGTGGTTGGGGACCTCCTGGACTACTCTTTACACTCCCTGGAATCCTTTCAAGAACTTGTTAACCAATTTAATACCCCAGGCACACATTTCTTTGCATACCTACAGACTAGTAGTTTTGCTTATTTTCTAATAACATTATGTTGCTTTTCAGACTCCTAACCAAGCCCCAAAGTTTTAGATGTAGACTCAAGTCTACAGATTCCTGCGTGCTCCTTTTTGTGTAATGGGTCTTTTCATATGCAGAGGAGGGGGAGTTTCCGCACTTCCTGCTTTCTCAGCCCCTATCACTGGGTGTCCCAGCCTAACCTCATCAACAGTGCTAAACTGGTAGCTTCT
Organism: Bombina bombina; assembly: GCF_027579735.1. NCBI lineage: Eukaryota > Metazoa > Chordata > Amphibia > Anura > Bombinatoridae > Bombina > Bombina bombina. Next base: position 317,020,436 of record NC_069504.1, on the reverse strand, counting down.
AAGTAAGTTTTTAAAAGGTTTTATACTGGATTTTTAGATCAGTATCTGTGCATATCCTTCTTTATAGTAGTGTCTATTACATGCAGTTATATGTTAATGTGTGTATACTGTCCCTTTAATGGTGTTTTTCTTTTGAAAATCATCAGATACGTTTGTGATCGACCCCTAACTTTGTTCTCTTGGTATCTTTTGTTAAAAACATACCTAGGTAGACTCTGGGATCTAGCTGGTGATGGAGGCTACACAGATATACCTCTTTTCGGTGGCTTACCAGATCTTACCAGATTAAACTCTCATAGATATATTAGAGTAGCAGTGTATAAAAATAATTAATTTCAACATGGCTGCTCTTGTTTCTTTACCTAGATAAAATCATTTAAATCCTTTAAAATATATTATTGGTTTTCTTTTAAATTTCATGTTGTTTTAATCACAACATTCCTGTGAGTACCATACATTTCAATTTTAAACAGTTTACAAATAATAGTTTTAAGTGTTTATAACATCACTGGGTGTTTAGAGACATAGGAGCTCAAGAGGGAAGTGTCTATATTGCTACCATATATTGGCCTAGATATCAAGGGAAGCTTTCTCATTTGTTACTCAAACAGCATCACAAGGTCATATCCGTATCACAAGGTCATATCCGTATCACAAGGTCATATCCGTATATCCGTATCATAAGGTCATATCTGTATCACAAGGTCATATCCGTATTAGTCGGGCACTAGAAAAATATTTTGAGTTCACTTGTAAGAGAGAGAGAGATAAATAATGTTCCCTATATTTTAAATGAAAAGCACCAAGCTGAAACTATTATCTGTATTACAAGCTGATGGTTAAGCCTTACGCTTGAGGCTTGGCAGACAAGGTTCATGACAGTGATGATTAATGGAGCCCATGTAGGTATATATATATATAGAGAGAATGGTGTACAAAACCTCTCTTGCTCCTCAATGTACATACATATATACAGGCAATCAGACAGGAAAGCACAGGATAGATAGACGATATATAGATAAATAGATGATAGATAGATAGATAGATAGATAGATGATAGATAGATAAATATATAGATTATTTTGGCATTGCCTGACTTTAAAAACAAAATAATTTAATGATTTTTTTATTTTAAAAAGTAAATATGTACCTTAGTCAAACTCTCTAGATTTTGAATGGCTGAAACACAGGTTTTTAACACATTGAAGAGCCAGATAGGTTTTATGCACTATTATCTAGCATGTGAAAAACTTTACGTATACCTACATGGGCTCCATTAATCATCACTGTCATGAACCTGTCTGCCCATCCTCACAGCAAGCGGGCAGCAATACACTGCTCACATTTAACATTGCACAAGCCACTGCTAGTGCAATGCCATCCCCCTGTTTGTGCACAGCTAATCGAACGCAAGAGGGGGCTGTCAATTATCCGATCGGGATGACTGAAATTCACCACACTTTAGGTGGTTGTGGGGGGTAGTTATCAAGCCGTCAACCTCAAATACGCTGGAATTCCGCAGCGTATTTGTGGCGAGGCTGATTCGCCTTAGTTATCAAAGGCTCGAGACCGGCAAAAGTAGAATTTTGTGACGTAAGCTTCGATCCGCCGGACTCAGTCCGACACAGATCGATTCTTACGTCACTCCAGATGTTCCGCACACAAGTGCGGCACATTCTCACTACTTTTGCTAGTTATCAAATGACTAGCAGGTACGCTCGGCACTTTTACGGCCCAGCGTACCTGGTTTTCAAACCGCCACCCCTGGAGGTGGCGGATCCCATAGGAATCA